>NC_090256.1:2827250-2949750 GCF_037325665.1 Littorina saxatilis | reverse complement strand
CTGTCGGGTTTGTATGAGTAAGTGAAAGATGCTTACTCTTGCTTTTAATAATGCAAGCTTGCTGCACGTGCTACTTGTCCACGTGTTTCAGTCACACCCCTCGCTAGGGACTGGTCTAGTAAGGCCACGTGTTTCAGTCACACCCCTCGCTAATTTTGTGACTGGCCTAAAATGTAATTTCTGAACATCGTATACACCATTGAAACGCTCTTCACACAATCACTGCAGGTGATATTCGCCTAGTCAACGGTACCAATATGAAGGAAGGGCGCGTGGAGGTGTACTTCAACGGTCAGTGGGGAACCGTCTGCCAGGACCGCTGGGGCAAACTTGATGCCACCGTTGCTTGCAGGCAGTTAGGACTACCCAGGTCTGATGCTCTGTTGTTTGTGGTTGGGGGGGAGTTGGAATGTGTGTGTGTGGGGGGGGAGGGGGAGGGGACGCATGTGCGTATATTTGTGTGTGTGTGTGTGTGCGTGCGTGCGTGCGTGCGTGCGTGCGTGAGTGCGTGCGTGAGTGCGTGTGTGATGATATATGGGCTTTTTTCAAAAAATGTTGTACTTTCAGACCAAAGAAAATCCAAAAACAAAATGTAATAACTAAAACTTTTATTTGCACATCTTGTTTGTAAATCATTCTTGGACCGTATTCTTCATGTGTGCCCTTTTTACATGCCAACATAATGGAGATTAATTAAATTTTATTAATTTAATTGGGAAAAATGTCATTCCTGTTACCAAGTTTCACTTTTTTTTCAACAATGAAAAGTAATAGTCGGGTCTTTTTTGACTATCATTGTCTTCTCCAAAGTTATTTTAACATTCTAAGGAAGATTTTGATTGAAAAGTTTCACAAAATAATTTTTCATCCACATAAAGAGCTCATAATTCTCAAACACTTGGCATTTGGATGGTCGCCAAACTTAATAAAATGAAGCTAATGTCGTTGCATTCCAAACAGACCCCTCTGTGACTGAAAAGTCACTAAGACAAAGACAATATTCTGTTGTCTGCATTAACTGATCATCCATTCATTTATAATGAATTAATCAATTAGTAGTAACAGGAATGACATACAGTAACAGGAATGACATTTTTAAATGTTATGGCATTGACTCAGTTGAGACTTTCTGTTCATCAGAGTTGTGGCAAAATAATATGTTCAAGGATCATATTAAGCAAATGAAAAATAAATGTATAACTTCTCAACTGCTTCATAATGTCATTTTTCTTTGCGCAGAACAACATTTCTGAAATGATAAGGCTACATACAAAGTTAATTTCTAAGAACGCCAATACACTCGTGGCTGTTAGCAAATAATAACATTAATACAATATTAAAAAAAAAGCATTAAAACTGGAATATTTTTCTATTTTGAATTTATATTTCAAATTCCTGAAAAATATTTCTAACGGTGGCTTTGTCTCTTGTAACTTACTCTTATACACTAATCGCAATAAAAAAAACTAATCACATACATTTAGCTGTGGAACTGTGTGACGCGGCCAGTTATGGTAAAAGCAAGTATATTGCCAGAAAGGTACTTCATTCCCCTACCGTTTGAAACAAAGAGTTTTATTTTTCATCGATTAGTTTTTATGCAGTGTACCGGAGACCTAGGACACCCTCCAAAATCAAATTCGCACAAGCAAGTTTGCAGACACTAAAATACACAAAAAATCAAAATAAACAAGAGTGACCCCGTTTTTGATCTCAAATTGAAGAACAGCTCATTTTCTAACCATACACATTGATTTGGTTCAGCTGTTGTGCCTAGTAGTGTTGTTTTGTCATTTTGAAGAAGATAGGTGTCAGCCTCGTCAGCCTTGTTCAAATATCAATTCACCAGTGTCGCCATCTTGCAAAAAAAAAATCATGGCCTTATTCTGATAATGAAGGTTTTCCATATTACAAAAATACCTACTCACCTTTTCTCCTTTTAACAGCCACCTAGCTTTTGATCTTATCAACATACAGTCAATCTTTTTCTTCCTCAAATTTTCCAACTGGGTATTTAACATTTCAATCTGTAATATAAAGGACTCATAGGTCCCATTATTTTCTAATAACTGTAATGTCATCATTATTTTTTTTAAATATTCATTTCTCTTTTTTTCTTTGTGGAGGCGTAGGCGTAGGCAATTGTCTTTCCTCTAATTTCCATTAATAAGGTTTCAAAAAATAACTGATCTATTCTGAATTGTATTTCATCATTGGGTATTAAATGTATACCATCCATGTTATACACTGGCAGTGCGTAAAACTTCTTCACCTTAATAATTATTTTCTTTAACTCTTTAACATATTCACTATCAAACATCAGCGAGGATTTTCTTTTTGTCATCAGTTGTTTTGGGTTATCATATGCAATGCGTTCAATGCAACTGTGTTGCAATGTCAACACTATATTTTGTATTATTAAACTGTTTTCCACTTTTGTAGTGTGAATACGAAAATATGATTTTTTTCTTTTCTTTTCTTTATATTAATGTATGTGCGTCTATATTAAGTTTCTGTATAAAGGACAGGTTGTAAGATTAGGTTCTGCCTGAAACCTCTATTAATTTGTAATAAACTCCAGTTTCAGTTTCTCTCTCTCCGTCCGTCCCTCCCCCCTCTCTCTCTCTCCCTCTCTCTCTCCCTCTTTCTATCTCTTTCTCTTTCTCTCTATCCCTCTCTCTCTCCCCCTCCCTCTCTCTCTCCCTCTCTATCTCCCTCTCCCTCTTTCTCTCTCTCTCTCTCTCTCTCTCTCTCTCTCTCTCTCTCTCTCTCCCTCTTTCTTTCTCTTTCTCTCGCCCCCTCTCTCATTCCCTCCCTCCCCCCTCTCTCTCTCTCTCCCTCTCTCTCTCCCTCCCTCTTTCTACCTCTTTCTCTCTATCCCTCTCTCCCTCCATGTGTGTGTGTGTATGTGTGGTCAAATCACACGTATTTGAATGTAAGGAACAAAATGTGTGCTACAGACTGTTCATATTTATTTTTGCCACAAATGTCAGTCATTCCTGTTACCAAGATGTCATTCCTGTTGCTTCTCTGATGGTAACAGGAATGACGGTAACAGGAATGACGGACCATCCGTAATAAAATTAATAATTACTCCCTTTCAATGGCATGTATGTGCTTTTTGGTACTAAACACTTTGTTCCACTTATAACTTTCTATTCAATCATTTAAATAGTTTACACATGCAATTTTAGTTGGTTTATGACCGGTAACGGGAATG
The DNA here is from genome assembly GCF_037325665.1 of Littorina saxatilis. NCBI lineage: Eukaryota > Metazoa > Mollusca > Gastropoda > Littorinimorpha > Littorinidae > Littorina > Littorina saxatilis. The sequence goes on along the minus strand of NC_090256.1, from coordinate 2,946,530 downwards.
ACTGTGAACACTGACACTACTTACTTCACAGAACTGCCCAAGACTTTACCACCGGAAGAATGAATAGTGAGCAGTGCTCGCCTTCTGTGAAAGTTACACAGGAAATGACATACTTTCAACAGCAGCCTCGAAGTGATACTAGGGAGTGTTCATTTTTTATAGCTGGATTTCCTCTTGGTAACAGGAATGACATGAAAACCAGGGACATGCTAATTTCGGATTTCAAAAAAATTAATAAATAGTAAACTTTTTTTTTTTAATCAATAGTTTGCTACACATGTGATCTTTGTGACTGAAACATTTCTTTTCTACCATTTAAGTTTCCAGAGTCTGCCTTTTTAACACATTCTTGTGGTCAGTAAAAATGAGGTATCTGTCCAGGGACAGCCATTTTTTACCCCCCTACCCCAAAGAAGAAAAGATTTCTCCAACAAAATAATAAAGTATCGGCTTAAAAGTGTTATAAAACAGTTACTGGATTGTATCAAAGCACATAATTAAATTGACAGTGAATAGAGATGTGCAGCAGATTTTCTACATTTTTACAAATCTCTGGGACAGAAATTACAACATTTTTTTTTTTAAAAGGCCCATATGCCGAGTTTTGATCGTAATGAAAAAATCGAATTTGTTTTGTGGTATTGGTGTTTTTATCCTTCAAGCCTCGAAAGGAGTTACAGGATTAAGCTTAATTTAAACTTGAGGGGTCCCACATTAATCTCATCGTACATCCGTCCATCCACACCTCATCCCATCCCGTTCAGGGTTACAAACTGAACTACTCCTACTGTACTTACATGAGTACAGTACTTTTTTTTTTCTTTTTTTTTTCTTATCTCTCTTTTTCTTTCTTCTTTTTTTTTCTTCCCTTATCTCTTTTGAACCTCAGTTACAATATGAGTACAGTACTTGTTTTGGTCTTTTTATCAAACAAAACAAAAGAACAGACAGACTGCTAACGTTCCAAAATTTAAAAAAAAAAGTATTTGAACGTTAAAATGATGACAGAACAAAGCATGACATTCACTCTGACATTAGACTCAGACCATCATTCTCACCATAGCCTGAGTGAGAACAGCAAGGCTCACCAAGCCAAGTCCATCATCTGCATCACAAGTGTTTGTCTGTCTGTCTGTCTGTCTGTCTGTCTGTCTGTCTGTCTGTCCATTATCTGCATCACAAGTGTTTGTCTGTCTGTCTGTCCATTATCTGCATCACAAGTGTTTGTCTGTCTGTCTGTCCATTATCTGCATCACAAGTGTTTGTCTGTCTGTCTGTCTGTCTGTCTGTCCATTATCTGCATCACAAGTGTTTGTCTGTCTGTCTGTCTGTCTGTCTGTCCATTATCTGCATCACAAGTGTCTGTCTGTCTGTCTGTCTGTCTGTCCGCTTTAAAGACCAGTGGGTCAACGTGTCTGTGAATGTAATGCTTTTTTCTGACATAAATTAAACGTTCAAATAAGTAACCCTTCTTGTTATAAAGGATGAAAGTCGCCTGTTCATTGCAATGCGTGTTATTCTCTCAGGTGCCAGGAGACTGATTCCGAATTAATCTCACTTACTCTGTTACACATGTCGTGTACATTTAGAGTGCTTACTTCCCTCTGTTTATCAGATAACCATTCTTGTTTTGTTTCATTCTGTTCTTTGAATAATTCAATTGCTCGTATTTTTCAGCAATAACCCCATCCCCTACAGAGGAACGCGATCTCCTATCAGCCCCTTTGGTCCAGGCGCTGGTCCGATCTGGCTGGACGACCTAATGTGTGCTGGCACAGAGCAGAAGCTTCTCTACTGTCCAGCCAATGCTGGGGGAATCAATAACTGCGACCATAATGAAGACGTGGGAGTCCGCTGCCGATAAGATGATCTAGCTTCTTCTTATTCTTCTTGTTCTTGTTCTTGTTCTTGTTCTTCTTGTTCTTCTTCTTCTTCTTCTTCTTCTTCTTATTTGCTGTAAGATGATCTAAGACTGTGTACTATCTGCCAGCAGGTTTCAAGATTGAATATACATATCAGATGTCATATTTTGGTCCAAAACACAACTAACATTTATGTGTCGATCCAATTGAGTTCGAATTCCTTTTTTCACCCTTTTTTTCAGGTTGAACGCAAACAAACGTGCACTCTTTTGTCGTATATCGGCGAGCCGCCTAAATAACAGTTTTAGTTAACCTCTGACGTCACATTGCACGAAGAAGGGAAATCCGTCTTTATTTATTGATAGCCGTGATGATCTGACGTTTTGTCTTGCTTGTTTGTAAAAGTCACACGTGTCACTGTTTATTTGGTAAACCTGTTTCAAGGTCTTTTTTTAAGATATTCAGTGAGCATAAGAAAGCTCAAATGTAAATTCTGATTTCGGCCGTCATTCAACCTTTCTGTAACCAGTTTTGAAGAATGTGTCACATCCAAACTTCTCTTCTCTGTCATGTTTGAGCGTAGCAGTTGCTATGCCGTCGTTTCGTAAATTTTATTGATATCAGTAAGACTTTGTGTAATCCAAAATCTGCATTTCCCTGTCTTCCTTCGCGCGTTTTTTTCTCCATGTCGCTGATGTTGTTTTATGGCAAAACCTTGTGATATCCAAATATTTGCTTTTATGTCTACCTGCCTTTCCTGTTGTGAAGGAATTCTTCTGTGCCCAAGTTGCCTTGCTCTCGTCTCTACCTGTAAAACAACTTCATACTTGTTGCAAATAAAGGTTGCATTCTCTTTACCACTGTGTGTGTGTGTATGTGTGTGTGTGTGTGTGTGTGTGTGTGTGTGTTTGTGTGTGTGTGTGTGTGTGTGTGTTTGTGTGTGTTTGTTTTATTTTCGTGTTTTTTAAATTGCCCAGTACATTAGTGGGCGTTTAATCAAATAACATTCATACACAAACACACAAACACACTCACAAACACACTCATAAACACACACACACACACACACACACACACACACACACACACACACAGAGTGATTTCGATCGGTCCCCATTTAAACATTCAGTCAAATATGGACAGAATAAAAATTTAAGAAAACAATTCACTGAATTTGAACTATGCAGAAGTCTGACACCCTTGTTACACAAATTTACCCTGAGGCTTTCCCCACGTCACTTTGTGCTAGTGAGGAACGGGATTGCACGCTCAAAAACAGACACATAAACGACCCACAAGACATTAAACCAGACATTAAAAAAAGCAATGAAACATGTACGCCAAATGTACAAGGATTTAATACTGATGTATGAATTAGATGAAAAGAAATGCACGCTCTGGGCCAAAACCTGTGCTGATTCCCAAAGCAATAAAGTAAGAAATGTGAGGTGGCAGAGTGAACGGGTGAGGTGGCAGAGTGAACGGGTGAGGTGGCAGAGTGAACGGGTGAGGTGGCAGAGTGCACGGGTGAGGTGGCAGAGTGAACGGGTGAGGTGGCAGAGTGAACGGGTGAGGTGGCAGAGTGAACGGGTGAGGTGGCATAGTGAACGGGTGAGGTGGCAGAGTGAACGGGTGAGGTGGGGGGGGGGGGGGATGTGGGTCGGGCAGTTGATTGGAGGCGTGGGATGGATAGGGTAGGGGTTGACCTGGGGGCTGTATATTTATACGAAAAGCCAAATTGCTGCACGGTGTAGCCAACATAAAAAAGTCGCGTAAGGCGAAAATACAATATTTAGTCAAGTAGCTGTCGAACTCACAGAATGAAACTGAACGCAATGCCATTTTACTCGTAGCATCGTCAGGCCACCGCTCATGGCAAAGGCAGTGAAATTGACAAGAAGAGCGGGGTAGTAGTTGCGCTAAGAAGGATAGCACGCTTTTCTGTACCTCTCTTTGTTTTAACTTTCTGAGCGTGTTTTTAATCCAAACATATCATATCTATATGTTTTTGGAATCAGGAACCGACAAGGAATAAGATGAAAGTGTTTTTAAATTGATTTGGACAATTTAATTTTGATAATAATTTTTATATATTTAATTTTCAGAGCTTGTTTTTAATCCGAATATAACATATTTATATGTTTTTGGAATCAGCAAATGATGGAGAATAAGATAAACGTAAATTTGGATCGTTTTATAAATTTTTTTTTTTTTTTTACAATTTTCAGATTTTTAATGACCAAAGTCATTAATTAATTTTTAAGCCACCAAGCTGAAATGCAATACCGAAGTCCGGGCTTCGTCGAAGATTACTTGACCAAAATTTCAACCAATTTGGTTGAAAAATGAGGGCGTGACAGTGCCGCCTCAACTTTCACGAAAAGCCGGATATGACGTCATCAAAGACATTTATCAAAAAAATGAAAAAAAACGTTCGGGGATTTCATACCCAGGAACTCTCATGTCAAATTTCATAAAGATCGGTCCAATAGTTTAGTCTGAATCGCTCTACACACACACACAGACACACACACACACACACACACACACACACACACACACACACACACGCACACACACACGCACACACGCACATACACCACGACCCTCGTTTCGATTCCCCCTCGATGTTAAAATATTTAGTCAAAACTTTACTAAATATAAAAAGGAAGAATGTAACAATGTAGAGCATGCAGTATGACATATGGAGATTGAAAGAATGATAATCGGCTCACGCTTAAACGCCGCTGGCCGAGAAACTGATCGTAACAGTTGATTTACTGAATCCTTAGCGGGCACACTATAGATACGAGATTTTGAGAATATATATATGTGTGTGTGTGTGTGTGTGTGTGTGTGTGTGTGTGTGTGTGTGTGTGTGTGTGTGTGTGTGGGTGTGTGTGTGTGTGTGTGTGGGTGGGTGGTGTGTGTGTATGTGTGTGTGTGTGTGTGCGTGCGCGTGTTGTGTGTGTGTGTGTGTGTGTGTGTGTGTGTGTGTGTGTGTGTTACCTTTGCTTCTGGTGTAACCGTGTGCCGAAACACTACGATCACCTCGGGAAGCGAAGTGCAATCAAACAGGTTTGAAATGTTAGGGCTAATTTCTTAGCCCTATAAAAACTGTTATGCAAACCCGAAGGTTTCCATGAACATACAGACAATCGGAAACTACCACACCCTATCACAAACAGATTTCCACAAACCACGGGTGTTGACTTTAAAGGCCAACAACTCGGGTGCAGAGTCTGCTGTGAAAGGAGCGGTAGCCTCCCCTGTCACAATCGCCCCCGTTTGAAATGAACTTCGTCCCGAAGTTCCGAACCGGGAGACCACTGTCCATCCCAAGTTCGCAGAATGGGAACAGCACGAACATGTTCAGTGGTCATATTATGCCATCACCTGAACATATCATGCCGAGTCCCATCCCTGCTCGCAAGCGCCAGATGTAACCGTGTGCCGAAACACTACGATCACCTCGGGAAGCGAAGTGCAATCAAACAGGTTTGAAATGTTAGGGCTAATTTCTTAGCCCTATAAAAACTGTTATGCAAACCCGAAGGTTTCCATGAACATACAGACAATCGGAAACTACCACACCCTATCACAAACAGATTTCCACAAACCACGGGTGTTGACTTTAAAGGCCAACAACTCGGGTGCAGAGTCTGCTGTGAAAGGAGCGGTAGCCTCCCCTGTCACACTGGTATTCTGCAACATTTACAAAACTCAGGTCATTCTGTTTTCTCTTTGTGTTTAAATTTCTAGAGGCAAAAATGTAGAGCTTTAATACGCCACATTTATTAAGTTGAGGGAGGTCGCTTAGTCATGGTATTATTCATATGTTTTAGTTGTTGACATTCCAAATAATGCTGTAGCTGTAAAAACTTGTTTTAAACTTGTTTATTTTGTTTTTATGATAGAATTAATCCTACATGATATGTCTCAAAAGAAGTTTTACGATTTATCAAACTTGAAACTTGTGAGACTGACATGCCATGACATACAGACGGGGTGAAAGACAAAGACAGGCAAAGAACAAGTCGCGTAAGGCGAAATTACTACATTTAGTCAAGCTGTGGAACTCACAGAATGAAACTGAACGTAGTCCGCCGCTAGTGCAAAAGGCAGTGAAAGTGAGAGCCTGTTTGGCGCGGTGACGGTTGCGCTGTGCTTCACAGCACGCTTTACTGTAGGGCCTACCTCTCTTCGTTTTAACTTTCTGAGCGTGTTTTTAATCCAAACATATCATATCTATGTTTTTGGAATCAGGAAAGGACAAGGAATAAGATGAAATAGTTTTTAAAACGATTTGGAAAATTTAATTTTAATCATAATTTTTATATTTTTAGTTTTCAGAGCTTGGTTTTAATCCGAATATAACATATTTATATGTTTTTGGAATCAGAACATGATGAAGAATAAGATAAAAGTAATTTTGGGTCGTTTTATAAAAAAAAAAAATTTTAATTACAATTTTCAGATTTTTAATGACCAAAGTCATTAATTAATTTGTAAGCCACCAAGCTGAAATGCAATACCGAAGTCCGGCCTTTGTCGAAGATTGCTTGGCCAAAATTTCAATCAATTTGATTGAAAATGAGGGTGTGACAGTGCTAGTGCCGCCTCAACTTTTACAAAAAGCCGGATATGACGTCATCAAAAGTATTTATCAAAAAAAGAAAAAAACGTCCAGGGATATCATTCCCAGGAACTCTCATGTCAAATTTCATAAAGATCGGTCCAGTAGTTTGGTCTGAATCGCTCTACACACACACACGCACAGACAGACACACACACACACGCACACACACACACACACACACACACACACACACACACACACACACACACACACACATACACCACGACCCTCGTCTCGATTCCCCCTCCATGTTAAAACATTTAGTCAAAACTTGACTAAATGTAAAAACACAGAAAGAGAATTGAATTGAATTGAATTGAACTTTATTTTTCGAGGGTAACAGAATAAGCAATGTAAACGTCCTTTATTTCATCCGGCCCTCGCCCATTGAGGGTAACTCGATTAATAACAAGAAGAAATAGAACAAATTAAATATTACATTAGAAGATAAACACTGGAAATTAGCTAACGAATGCTCGACAGAAACCCGTCTTCGTCTATTGCATTGGAAAATTCTACACAATATATATCCCACCAATATTTTGCTACATAAGATGGGAATTCGTCAAACAAATCTTTGTCAGTATTGTAACGAAACCGACTTCATCGAGCACTTTTTCTGGCAGTGTAGAGCAGTGCAACCCATATGGCAGGAATGTCAAGGGTACATATTTAAATATACAGGCACAAATATAAAGTTAAGCTGCGAAGAGGCTCTTTTGGGGTATTTCACACGTGATATCCCCAGAGAGAAAACCTTCATAATTAATCACCTTATATTGATATCGAAAATGTGCATAAGCCAGTTTAAGTACGGAAATCCAAAAACTAACATGAAGGTCTTATTTCAGAACCAAGCTCGACTTCGAAATCTCTTGTAAAATTGAACTGTGTATAAGAATATAGATAAATAGTAGTATAGTGCTATTAATGTAAAGTTATTTATATATGCGCAGTATGATGCTGTGCTGAAAACTAGTACTGTAATTGGTAATTTGTAAATTCTCGCCTTTTGTCCGTCGAGCGTTGGATTAATTAACTTGTTATGTATTGTCCCGCTGAAAATGGTATTATTTAACAGAAATATGGAAACAACAACAACAACACACACACACACACACACACGCACACACACACACACACACACACACACACACGCACACACACACACACACACACACACACACACACACGCACATACACGCAAACAAACGCACAAACTACTAGACATAGCAAAGGTGAATGAAACAGCTGTACAATAGAGTAACTGTAATGAAGAGAAGAAAAAAAAGAAAAAAAAATTGTCCATCATATGAATACATGTCCAGGCTAGGTATTAAGGATAAGCGGAAAGAATTAGAAAAAAAAGACCCATGAAGAAGGATGCTCCCCGCCCGCCCCCCCCCCCCCCCAAAAAAAAAAATTTAAATAAAAAAAGGGTTGCAGCAGCCTGCATGCAACTGAGGTAAAAAAAAAGAAAAAGAAATAGAAGTTAAGTTAGCTACAACACAATTTACATAATTAACATATCCAACAAACCCTTTCGCTGCCAATCAAAACTTGGCTTATGTGCATTCCTGATTGCCAGGGAATTTTGGAGTTCGGGGTGTAATAATTCACACACAAATTCTAGCTCCAAACTGGCAGTAGGTAGGTAAGTAATACCTATGTTTTTTTTAATGATCTTTCGCATGCATACAAAACCGAAAGAGATGCATCAAAATGATGCATTTCCGGTCTTTCCGTAAGAAATGCCTGAGCACGGAAAAACTTGAAATGACATTTTGACGAATATAAACAGATTGGTTAGATAAAACAAAAATAAACGTACAACATACCGTTCTTTCTCCTTTTCCGCTCCCACTCTCTGGAATCAACTTCCCCACCCCATCCGTCACTGTAAAACCTCTTCCACTTTCAAAAAGTCCCTTAAAACCCACCTTTTCAAGTCTGCTTACAATACCCGAAGCACACGCCTGCCTCGTGATATGTTTTTATCTGCCAGCATTCCAATAAACTCACTAGTTAAATATTTTTCTTGGGTAGTCTCACATTATTAACACTATAATATTTACTACTGTTGTTTGTAAAATATTTTTTAAACGCTTACTTAATTTTTTTTATGTATTTAAATATTTGTTGAATTTATTGTGTGTGTGTGTGTGTGTGTGTGTGTGTGTGTGTGTGTGTGTGTGTGTGTGTGTGTGTGTATGTATGTGTGTGTGTTTGTGTGTGTGTATATGTGTGTGTGTGCGTGTGTGCGTGTGTGTGTGTGTGTGTGTGTGTGTGTGTGTGTGTGTGTGTGTAAGTGTGTATGTGTGTATGTGTGCTTGTGTGAGGTTGGGTGTGTGTCAAAATGTGTTGTGCAATATGGCATGAAAATCTGTTTAGATTTGTTGTTAAAAATTACAGCTTTGTATACCATGTTTATTATCTTTTATGAAGTAATTATAGTTAAATAGTCTTTTATGTTTTTTATTTGTTCGACCTTCTTAGTGTAACCGAGTGCCAATTTACTTTACCCTTTCTCACCGAGCACAAACACTCAAAGCAACTGACACAAGTTATATTACCAGGTTCTTTTATTATTCCATAAGATGAAAAGGGGAATGTGTGGGATAACGGGGGTTTACTTTCAAATACAAAACTTTCAATGTATTACAACAGGACTAAACAACTCCAAAAACAACGCTCTCAATTCTTCACTCTAAAACTATATTCTAAATTCTCCCTCTAAAGCTACACTTTAAAAACACACTAAATCCTTCCTCCCAACTACACTCTAAAACTCTACTCTAAATCCTCACTCTCAACTTTAACCCAAAAAAACACACAATAAAACTCTAATCTAAAACAAACGAAATCTAAAAAAAAAACCTAAAAACAATTCTTTAAAAAAACCAAATCTACAAAAACTCACTGAGCCTCTATAACAAAAACTAGTCTACAGAACCCAATCCACAAAAACTAATCTACGAGAACCAGTCGACAAAAACCAGTCTACGAGAACTAATCTACGAGAACCAGTCTACGAAAACCAGTCTACGAGAACTAATCTACGAGAACCAGTCCACGAGAACTAATCTACGAGAACCAGTCTACGGAAACCAGTCTACGAGAACTAATCTACGAAATCCCCATCTACGAAAACCTAGCTAGAATACCCATCTACAAAAACCTAGCTAAATAACCCACTAAAAAACCCATCTACGAAAATCCCATCTAAAAAAGAACCCCGTCGCACACTCCGCCATCCTGCAAACCACAGAATGCACGCCGTAAGCATACGTAAACAACTCAACAATTTCAACTACCACAAACTAACTCTTTGAACAACAAAACACATCATTCCTATCAAATAACATACCTACAATATCGTTCTCTCAAACGGTTTTCTAAAGCATTCAATAAACAAAAGTTTTCCCAAACATTCAACTCACAAAACAGTCTTCATGAACATTCAAATAAATCCTCCCCCAAGCAGCATACTCTTCTTCTCACTGCTTACCCATTTACAGAAAGAAAATTGTATTAACCTACCAGCAAAATAATTCCTCACATCCCAAAGGATTTCAGCCTGTGACCAAACATGTCACATCAGGCGTCCAGAAAACACACGCACAAAAATATACGTTGTCTTTCTTTAGAATTCCAAGCAGAAAGAAAGTCTCAGTAGGCCCCAGGGCCCAACATCCCGCGTGCCTGCGTCACAAGGTTAACACACGTTCGACTCGAGGGGTGTCGAGTACCTTATTTTCTCTACTTGGTGTTTAACATCGCCTTCAACTATTCAAAATTACATCGCGGCGGAGAGAAAAGGAGAGATGGAATAAAATCACCTGTCAATTGTTTCTTGTTCACAAAAATATTAATCACAATTTTACTCCAAAAACGTACACCAAAAATCAATCGTTTTACCTATGCAAATTTAAGAATCAGCTCTTCCGCCAGACCATTCCAATAAAAACAAAACACACTCTCGGAAACCTTAGTGGATCCCCGATAGTACAGGGGTACCCGAGTTCACAAGTTCAAACGGATGCACAAGTACATGTGTACCGTAACTGTCGTTCCCAAGCTTACATCAGGATTATGGAGTTTTATGCACTGCCTGTTATAGTTAACTAAAATATTTTACTTGAAATAGTCCATTGTAGTCCTTAAGCTTATGTTAATCGTTTGTCCAGTATTTAATTTAATTCTCTATTTTTGTATGAACTCAAATGTTCAGTGTTCTTAGTATGTCTTGTTAGGCTAAGTTCTATTTAATCAGAGTATGTTTGCGTGTGCTCATACCTAGTGATATTGTAAAGCGCATAGTGATTTTAGTTATGCGCTTTAGAAATCTCCTTAATAAATAAATAAATAAATAAATAGGGAACAAGTCAAAGTCACGGCATTATGCATTTTAAGGCATTTTTTGTTTTGTTTGTGGTTTGTTTTCTGTGCACAGGAAGTTTTGACGCCCTTGACCTTCGACTCAAACTTTCGTTTTCCGACGTTCGTTTCGCTTCGTATTCCGGTTCAAATTTTGCTTTTTGCTCTGCACTTTCCGGGAAAACCCGAAAATTCTGATGCATCCAAACGATGCATCAAATTGTGAAAATGATGCATCAAATTCTTGGTTTTGGATGCATCAATTTGATGCATCAGTTGATACGATCCGCGTTCCGTACTTCGCGACCTAGCAGATCCCACCCCGACCAAACTCCGACAATTTTACAACGGAGTAGAAGCGGCGTCTCTGTGTGACTGGGGTATTACAAAGTCCGTTTTGTATTGAGACCCGGGCACCTCTCTTTCGATTTGAAATGATTCTGCTCATTCTTCATTTTTGTGTCATAATGACAGAACGATGCCCGAGACGAAAATGTCATAATGCAGCTAACCGAAAAAATCGATTTAGAGTTAGTGTCAACTAAATACCAGCATTTTGACGTCGAGTTTCATTGACAATAAATTTGAAATCTTCTTCTTCTTCTTCGTTCATGGACTGAAACTCCCACGTTCACTCGTGATTTTGCACGAGTGGGTTTTTTTCGTGTATGACCGTCTTCACCCCGCCATTCAGGCAGCATACGTCGAATTCGGGGGAAGCATGCTGGGTATTTTTATATTTAGTCAAGTTTTGACTAAATATTTTAACGTAGAGGGGGGAATCGAGACGAGGGTCGTGGTGTATGTGTGTGTGTGTGTGTGTGTGTGTGTCTGTGTGTGTGTGTAGAGCGATTCAGACTAAACTACTGGACCGATCTTTATGAAATTTGACATGAGAGTTCCTGGGTATGAAATCCCCATACGTTTTTTTCATTTTTTTGATAAATGTCTTTGATGACGTCATATCCGGCTTTTCGTGAAAGTTGAGGCGGCACTGTCACGCCCTCATTTTTCAACCAAATTGGTTGAAATTTTGGTCAAGTAATCTTCGACGAAGCCCGGGGTTCGGTATTGCATTTCAGCTTGGTGGCTTAAAAATTAATTAATGACTTTGGTCATTAAAAATCGGAAAATTGTAAAAAAAAATAAAAATTTATAAAACGATCCAAATTTACGTTTATCTTATTCTCCATCATTTGCTGATTCCAAAAACATATAAATATGTTATATTCGGATTAAAAACAAGCTCTGAAAATTAAATATATAAAAATTATTATCAAAATTAAATTGTCCAAATCAATTTAAAAACACTTTCATCTTATTCCTTGTCGGTTCCTGATTCCAAAAACATATAGATATGATATGTTTGGATTAAAAACACGCTCAGAAAGTTAAAACAAAGAGAGGTACAGAAAAGCGTGCTATCCTTCTTAGCGCAACTACTACCCCGCTCTTCTTGTCAATTTCACTGCCTTTGCCATGAGCGGTGGACTGACGATGCTACGAGTATACGGTCTTGCTGAAAAATGGCAGCTACTTGACTAAATATTGTATTTTCGCCTTACGCGACTTGTTGTGTTTCTATAACCCATCGAACTCTGACACGGATAACAGGATTTTTCCGTGCGCACTTGGTCTTGTGCTTGCGTGTACACAAAAAGCGGGATAAGGCACTAGCAGGTCTGCACATAAGTTGACCTGGGAGTTCGGACAAATCTCCACCAAGCGGCCGCGGCCGGGATTTGAACTCATGACCTTCCGAGGCCGACATGTCGTAGCCTATCCACTACACCACTGTGCCCGTCAGCATATTTGAAGTAAAAAGAAATGTTAGGTTCAGAAGATTCTCACTTAAGTGTAGCCTAACTATAACTCATACTCTGGCTTGCTAATAGATAAAACATGTACATGACCACCACGTCGTAAAGAACGTTGCGGTATTCAAAACCGATTCCCCTGAAATTTGGATGTGTCGCGAAAAGTGACAAAATAACGTCTGAACTGCAAGTCACAAAAAATCTTATATAAATGTAAAAGTTAATTATCACATGCCTTATATGAAAATCACGTTCTATTTCCCCTTGGTTGCACCAGAGGGCAGTTATCGTCCATTATTTCAAAATAAGGGTCTGCTAAAAAAAACAATTGCGATTTTGGACAGCTTCAAATGGAGCAACTATAAATAAATCCCTCTGCATATGGAAGCTTTTTTTTTTTTTTTTACAGATTTTGTGATAACACGTGTGCATGTTGCGAAACAGCAGCAAGGTGACCCAGATTAGTGGCGAAAAAGAGCCTTGGGCGACTCAACTATGCGTTGCGTCCTGGCTAAACATTGACACGGTTGCCAGTGGATCAGGTATGTTCAGCAAGTTTAGCAATATGCAAGATATTAATCTCAAATAAAATAAAACATTTCAAAGTGGAAGAAAAACATTTTTATTTCGTAAAATTCACCGAGTGAGATTACATGCACAATGCCTTTTTGGTTCGTCCACTCTTACCTTCAGAATCACCAACTGTACACAAATAGGGTTTTGAAAGAAAGTTCACGATGGGTTTTACGTATTTTTATCAGCATAACTAACAAATATACTGCGGAGCCATCATCGTATTTATGACCCAGACATTTCTCCAGTAGGGGTGACACAAGTAAGAAGCAAATTACATTTGCATCCCTGGCCAAATGTAAACATGTAACTTATTTTTAATTCTTGATTCACCGGCCTTTCTCATAGGACTTATAAGACTTCATATAACATAGCATAAATTGTGTATGAAACCTACCAGGATTCCCTGTAGCGCAATACCCCATAATAATTTATTACACAAAAATGTGAGCACATTTCTCAAGAAAAGGCCAGTTTATAAAGGTGTTCATGTAATAGCAAGAACAAAATTACATCCTCTGCAGTCTTTGGTTTGTACTCGACCGCTGGTTTCAAAAAAACATAATCATCAATTGACAAAATGTAGCGAGGCTGTCTCTGCTTCAGTTGATGCGACACTCAATTTCGCTCAAATGTTTGTACCCTGATGTCTCAAGCGGTCAATGACAAACTGAGAATAGGGAGAGATACATTTATGTTATTTAATTGTGCAAGGAGAAAAATAGTCTTCTTTAATTACATGCAAGATAGTCTCTGTGCTGTTAATGTAAGTCACCACAAGCGAAATAGTGATTCTCAAGAAATATTTAACAAGCTGTAATTGGTTTTAAGCGTGTTTTATTCATTTTCTTTGTTACAACAACAAACAATAACAACATTAAGAACGTTAACAAGCAGACTGCTTATGTACACGTTCTAAAATGATAATCAATACACATTCAGATAACAGAAAATGGCGAACAAGTGGTAACTTCAACACCTAGTTTCATAATATTTCATTCTTATTTTATATAAATAAAATGAAGAGAGAGACAATGACAATAACAATGACAAATTCTTTATTTACGAGGGTAGTGGCATAAGCAAACAGGTGCTTTTTTACATCCAGCCCTCGCCCATGGGAGGGTTTAATCTAATGATACGTTTTAAAAATGTTGGAATATCAATTAAAGAAGTAATAAAAAACAAACAACGAACAAGCAAACGATTAACAGACTAAACAAACAAACAAAAATATATAGAGAGAGAGAGAAAGAGAGAGAGAGAGAGAGAGAGAGAGAGAGAGAGAGAGAGAGAGAGAGAGAGAGAATGGTTTGCTACATCGACTGCAGTCACCGTTAATATAATTTCAGCCGAAAGCGATCAGTTGACATAACATAATCTTGTACTTGTAACAGAGCTGTAATTCAAAAACCAAAAACAACAAAAACAGGGAGACTGCTAACGTTCCAAAATTCAGCATTAAAAAAAAACAAGAATTGTAGGTTATTGGAACGTTTACAAAACAAAAAATTACATTGATCATAATTATTGAACTCGTTCATTAATTCATTTTCTCGATTTGCATTATAAATCTCTTAGCGCACTGCAATGTTTCAATGATATATATAATAATCGAAGAGCATTTCTAATGCAAATCAGTTTGCATCTGATGGCAGAGATGATTTCAAGATGATGGCTCAGAGATTGCAGTCTTTACCAAATGTACGTGCATTTCTAATTAGGGCGTTGAAAAGATAACATAACAATTAATTGTATTGAAGTAGGGTACGTTGATGGAGTTCGTTTAAACTTGTATGTAGCCACGGGGCGAGCACACGAGGTGCACTCCCTTAAAGGATATAATGGACAAAATATATCTAATCGCCCCCCCCCCTCTCTCTCTCTCTCTCTCTCTCTCTCTCTCTCTCTCTCTCTCTCTCTCTCTCTCTTTTCTCTCACTCCTCTCTCTCTGTCTCTCTCTTTTCTCTCTTTCTATCTCTCTCTCCCCCTCTCTCTTCTCTCTCTCTTTTCTCTCTCTCTCTTTCTATCTCTCTCTCCTCTCTCTCTTTTTTCTCTCTCTCTCTCTCTCTCTCTCTCTCTCTCGTCTTTGTTTGCAAGGACAGATTGTAAGACTAGGCAATGCCTAAAATCTCCATCCTTCTGTAATAAAGTTTAATCAATCAATCTCTCTCTCTCTTTCTCAAGGGGGGACTCACACTTGATGACAAGAAAAACTGCCCCCAGAAAAATGGTGTATTCTGATTATTATGTATGCAATGCTTTTAAGTTTTTCATTTAATATGTATGTGTAGAGAATCTGAATGCGTACTTCCTCGACCCCCGTTCCCTTCTATTCTTTTTGAAACTAAACAGCCAGTTTAAGGCCCCGTTTAACGATGCATTGCTGCTATTTTTTTTTAAAGACTTGTCGTTTGATTACTTTATGTTGAAAGGACAGGATGGATGATTAGGCAAAGCCTAAAACCTTTATCCTTATGTAATAAAGTTCTGAGTTCTGAGTTCTCTCCCTCTCTCTCTCTCTCTCTCTCTCTCTCTCTCTCTCTCTCTCTCTCTCTCTCTCTCTCTCTCCTCTCTTTCCTCTCTCTCTTTCCTCTCTCTCCTCTCTTTCTCTCTTTCCTCTCTTTCTCTCTCTCCTCTCTTTCTCTCTCTGCTCTCTTTCTCTCTCTCCTCTCTTTCTCTCTCTCCTCTCTTTCTCTCTTTCCTCTCTTTCTCTCTCTCCTCTCTTTCTCTCTCTGCTCTCTTTCTCTCTCTCCTCTCTTTCTCTCTCTCCTCTCTTTCTCTCTCTCCTCTCTTTCTCTCTTTCCTCTCTTTCTCTCTCTCCTCTCTTTCTCTCTCTGCTCTCTTTCTCTCTCTCCTCTCTTTCCTCTCTTTCTCTCTTGCTCTGGATTGCAGCTGAAATAATGGAGGCTATGAAAATTAGGGACACGCTTAAGAAGGACAAAAACACTAACGAGTACAAACTTCAGAGGAACAAAATCAGTGTTTTAGTGAAAAATTCGAAACGTAGGTATTTCGAACAGATGATTTCGAATAATTGTGATACAGCGCACCTCTGGCGTGCCATGAACGAGGTTACGCATAAGCAGCGTAAGCCGTCTTTAGCACCCTCGGTCGTGGCATCGCCAGACACGCTTAACAACCACTTCTTGTCCGCCGCGTCCCTCCTTACCCAATCTAATTCTATAGCCACACAAAACGAGTTCTCTAACCCTCTCCTTGAGAGTTTCTGTAGTGACCGGCTGCGGTCTGCTGACCAGAGCCCTATCCCTGCACTGGCAGTTCATGAAGTAGGGAAATATATATCTGACCTCAAGAATAAAAAGTCCGTGGGCGTAGACACTATTAGTACCTTCTTTCTAAAACTTTCACTTCCGTATAGTAGAGTCCCTGACGTTCTTGTACAATCTATGTATTAAAACAAAGGTCTTCCCTCTGGAGTGGAAATGTGCTAAAGTTATTCCTATTCCTAAGACGTCGGATTCTAGCGACATCAACAACCTTCGTCCTATCTCTGTTCTATCGGTGCTCTCTAAGCCTCTTGAGATGCATATCCATAAACATGTAATCCATCACATGGAAAGCCACGATCTTTTTTACCAATTCCAATCTGGTTTTCGTAAGTTTCATTCTTGTTCCACGGCTCTTGTCCGTCTCTGTGACACCTGGCTGTCGGCTATCAACGATTCCAAATTAGTTGGTGCAGTTTTCCTCGATCTGAGAAAAGCGTTTGAAACAGTCGATCACAATATTCTCATAACTAAACTAAAGTTTTATATAAACAACAGTGATACAGTTAAGTTGCTTGCATCGTTCATCACGAACAGATCCCAGCGGGTATATCTAAATGGTCAATATTCACAAGATGGTGTTCTAAATTGCGGAGTTCCTCAGGGGTCCATTCTTGGCCCACTTTTATTTAGTATCTTCATAAACGACCTACCTTTGCATATTACGAATAAAAATGTATCTTGTGAGCTTTTTGCTGATGATAGCTCTCTTCACTCATCGTCCAAAAAAATAGTTCAAGTGGAGGCTGACCTTCAGCAGGGAATCAACGACGTTGAACAGTGGTGTAGTAACAACAAAATGACCCTGCATCTAAAAAAATCCAGCAGTATGGTAGTCACATCTAGACAGTCAGAAACATCAGAGAGCGCCCCTTCTCCTCAACTTAAAACTGCACTCAGATCCTATAGAACAGGTTTCATCACACAGAGTACTAGGAATTGAAGTTGACCAGGAGCTTAGGTGGAACATACACGTTAAGAATATCTGTAAAAAGCTGTCAAGCAATCTCCATCTCTTATCTAAACTAAAACCCTTTGTAGACAAGGAGGGACTGAAAATGTTTTACGTGGCACACTGTCTATCATATATTAATTATGCCTCCACTGTATGGTGCGGTGCCAGTGAAAATATAATGAAAAAACTAAACTCCTTGCACAGAAGAGGTGCTAAGCTTATTGTAACCAATCCTTATCTGTCCACGTCAGAAAAGTTGAAGGTAGCCAATATTCTTCCACTTCAACAGCAGCTTGATTACAACATCTTAATTCTAATGTACAAGGCGCTCAATGAGCTGGCCCCACCATACCTAAATGCATTCTTGACTAAAGCTTCCGAGCGCTATGTGTCAAACAAATCTATATATATATTACCAAGGACTCGCATAGATCTATACAAAACTAGCTTTGCTTTTGTGGGACCTTCACTGTGGAACTCTCTTCCTTCGAATGTACAAACGTGCCGTTCATTGAACGCATTCAAAACCTCCCTCAGGAAACACATACTGAGGTCTTCATAAGTTACGCTGCCGGTATTGTAGCTAGCTTTGTTAATTATAATTATTTTATTACTCTGAAATATTGACTGCTGCATGCCTACATAATGCTAAATCTACCTGTCTTGGTAGGCTCACTGTGTGCTTGTTGAATGGCACTTAGTTGTGTGTATATTATTATTAGTACTATATGTGTTCCTCCTTGTGCGTCTGCGTGTGAGTGCGCAAGTGTGATTGCGTAATTAATGTTCCATTCTGTAATTGCTTTATTGATGTTCCATTCATGTATTTTCTACTACTTTTCTCATTTATTATTACTGTATGTTGATGTTTCTATGATTCTAGTCGGGCGCACGCGTGAATATGTGTTTGTGTGAATGTAAAGGGCACATTGTAAGATTAAGCCTATGGCCTAAAATGTCTACCCTTTATGTGAATAAAATGTTCTAAGTCTAAGTCTAAGTCTCTCCTCTCTTTCTCTCTCTCCTCTCTTTCTCTCTCTCCTCTCTTTTCTCTTTCTCTCTCCTCTCTCCTCTCTTTCTCTCTCTTCTCTTTCTCTCTCCTCTCTTTCTCTCTCCTCTCTTTCCTTTCTCTCTCTCCTCTCTCTCTCTCTCTCCTCTCTTTCTTTCTCTCTCTCTATCTCTCTCTCTCTCTCTCTCTCCCCCCTCTCTCTCAAGTTATAGGTGGACCACCTTCAAATAGAAGAAAAGAAAAGACAATGATTTCAGTCATGATTTTAAAAAGCTTGCTGAAAATGACAACCCCCCCCCCCCCCCAAAAAAAAATATATATATATATATATTTAAAAATAATAAAATATCAAAGTATTCTTTCTTACGTGGAATATGGTAATTTCATTATTTTCTCTCTGTTTTTAATACGTTTCTTTAGTTTCTTGTTGTGCTTCGAACAAAAACATCTGAGGCATACTTTAATTAGCCTGACTCGCACACTGATTTGTTTCATGGACTATGAATTATAGTTGGCTTTTTACAATGATTCGTGATGGCCTCTTCACCGGTTCGTATTAGGCGCCCAGGCTCTTAACATGGACAAGTTGTGTATTTTTCTGTATTTAATTTTTGACCAATTTCTAGCAATGCTTATTCGCTCCTATTAGGGTTTACGTTGAAAAAAAAGAGAGAACAGCTACCAAATTAAAAATTCTACACAGCATGAAACAAAAAGTGGTCCATAATCAGCGTCAAGTTTTGACTAAATGTTTTAACGTTGACCGGGAATCGAGATGAGGGTCTGGTGTGTGTGTGTGTGTGTGTGTGTGTGTGTGTGTGTGTGTGTGTGTGTGTGTGTGTGTGTGTGTGTGTGTGTGTGTGTGTGTGTTTGTGTATAGAGCGATTCAGAGAGAACTACTGAACCGATTTTCATGAAACTTCACATGAGAGTTCCTGGGTATGATATCCTCAGACGTTTTTTTCATTTTTTTGATAAATGTCTTTGATGACGTCATATCCGGCTTATTGTGCAAGTTGAAGCGGCACTGTCACGCTCTCATTTTCAAACCAATTTTTGGTGAAATTTTGGTCAAGTAATTTTCAACAAAGGCCGGACTTTGCTATTGCATTTCAGCTTGGAGGCTTAAAAATTAATTAACGATTTTGCTCATTAAAGTTGACATGAAAATGAAATATTTACAAACCGACTTAAAATTAATTGATTGCTTCGTATTCTTCATCAAATTCTGAATCTGAAAATATATACATATGTCATGTTTGTTCTACATATGTGATCACAATTAACGATCAAAGGTTAATTAAGTAGGCTACTTCGATTAAAAAATTTCATTCCGTGAGTTTGACAGCTTCACTAAAGTAGTAATTTCGCTTTAAGCGACTTGTTTTTTAATGTAAGCACCGGAGCTCCCCAACATGTACGTCCCTGCGTCATTTACGCACTAGAAGCCGAAAAAAACGTTCCAAAACTTCTTGGAGAGGGTCCCGCGATGCGCCAAACTTAACAACATGGTCCCGCGATGCGCCAAACTTAACAACATGGTCCCGCGATGCGCCAAACTTAACAACATGGTCCCGCGATGCGCCAAACTTAACAACATGGTCCCGCGATGCGCCAAACTTAACAACATGGTCCCGCGATGCGCCAAACTTAACAACATGGTCCCGCGATGCGCCAAACTTAACAACATGGTCCCGCGATGCGCCAAACTTAACAACATGGTCCCGCGATGCGCCAAACTTAACAACATGGTCCCGCGATGCGCCAAACTTAACAACATGGTCCCGCGATGCGCCAAACTTAACAACATGGTCCCGCGATGCGCCAAACTTAACAACATGGTCCCGCGATGCGCCAAACTTAACAACATGGTCCCGCGATGCGCCAAACTTAACAACATGGTCCCGCGATGCGCCAAACTTAACAACATGGTCCCGCGATGCGCCAAACTTAACAACATGGTCCCGCGATGCGCCAAACTTAACAACATGGTC
Source organism: Littorina saxatilis (assembly GCF_037325665.1). Classification (NCBI taxonomy): domain Eukaryota; kingdom Metazoa; phylum Mollusca; class Gastropoda; order Littorinimorpha; family Littorinidae; genus Littorina; species Littorina saxatilis. Next base: position 2,926,014 of record NC_090256.1, on the reverse strand, counting down.
CCGCGATGCGCCAAACTTAACAACATGGTCCCGCGATGCGCCAAACTTAACAACATGGTCCCGCGATGCGCCAAACTTAACAACATGGTCCCGCAAAGCACAGAATTTGTATTACCATGCGTACCGTCAGAACTAATGTAATCATTTGCTGGTTTCCATACAGAATGAACAAATACATTAACTCGGCTGGATTTTGAAGATGAGAAAATGTATTGCCTGATCTGCACCGACGCCAATTTACGGGGTAAATCTAACCGATATAGGGGCGGATCACATCATTTTTAAAGGGGGGGGGGTCCACATTTCTTTTAGGGACAATTCGACAACGCGAAGCGTTTAGTTGAGGGCACGAAGCGTTTGAACTTCCTAGGGGGGTCCGGGGGCATGCCCCCCCCCCCCCCCCCGGAAAATATTGATAAAAACAAGGAAAATGGAGACATCTTGTGCAATCGGAGCCAAGACACTTCCCTTACTACACCCAAAAAAGTACATTTAAGAATAAAAATGTGGATCAAAACAAGAACAATAGACTGATCTAGTGCAACCTGAGCCAATAAATTACCCAACTACTTTCCAAAACCGTCACTTAGAAGACAAAGGCCGGCTCCCCGGGGGGTCTGGGGGCATGCCCCCCCCCCCCCCCACCCCCACCCCCCCGGAATATGTTGATAAAAATCAAGGAAAAGGGAGCAATCTGGTGCAATCTGATCGAGCCATCATTTTTCCTTTATTTTAAAATGTATTTGTCTTCCTTTTTTTTCTCTCTCCTTTTTTATTTCATTTTTAGGCTGGGAGGGGGGGGTCCGGAAAGCCCGGAAACCCTCATGGATCCGCCCATGCCGATCTGACAAATGACTCATTCATAAAGGTCTCACACAACTCCAAATAGTCTTCCTGGTTTTGGGACCTAGGCAGGGTAGCCTTCCCGGAAATGCATGATGATGTCATTCGTGACTCCGTCTCTAAGCTTGCTGACTTTATATGCTTTTACACAGATGTTATTGAATTGTCCGGACAAAGTTGTAAAACCCGTCACAAGTTTGTGGACTTACATTAAAAAAAAATCATAACTTCGTCGGCATACTTAAGGGCACCTTTATTTGGACGGCGGTCACGTGACCGGTGTGAAAGAAATCTGTAATCCGAAAAGTGTGCCAGATAGCTAAGTTGAGTGCCTTTAATGTCATAGAAGGTTTGAATAAAATGACAGGGGAATGAATGTTTTAGTTGGAGTACAAAATGGGTGCAATCATATTTTTGCTAATTTCATATTCGGATGCACGAAGTAATACAATGATATCACTTTCAAAAATAAAAAATAAAAAGTATTTAACAAATGCTGCCGTGACAGTGCGTCCTCAACTTTTGCAAACAGGCAAATCCTCAACTTTTGCAAACAGGCAAATATAGGAGATCCAATCTCACCCTATGTATTTATTCTGGGTACAGAATTGTTAGCATGTAGAATTAGGGAAAACAATCAGATAAAGGGAATAGAAATAACAGAATATACGGAGTGTAAAATTAGTCAATTTGCGGATGACACATATTTTTTACTTGACGGAGAAAAAGTGACTTTTCAAACACTGTTTCAAGAGTTAGAATTATTCAAGAATTTGTCAGGGTTAAAACTTAATTATGATAAAACATGCAATGTTTGGCTTGGGAGAAAAATATAGTGAAGTAGTGTTTCTCACACACCTGAACATGTGTTGGAATCCTAACACATTTAAAATACTGGGGCTCTGGTTTACCAATGATTTGTCAAATATGGCAGAGATGAACATTAATGATAAGTTCAATGAAGCAAAAAAGTTATTTAACGTATGGTCAAAACGGTCAACAACACCGGTAGGAAGACGAAGAGTAGCAGTCCTGAAATCACTTGTATTGTCCAAACTTGTTTATTTGTGGATCATGCTTCCAAACCCACCAGATGCACACATAAGACAACTACAACAAATGTGCTTTGAATTTGTATGGGATAATAAAAGAGACAAAATAAAAAGAACAATGGCTATCCACAAGATAGAAGAAGGAGGTCTAAATATTCCATTCATTAAAGCTTATATCCTTTCTTTGAAACTTAACTGGATGAAGAAAGTTCTGAACACCACATATAATCCCAAATGGAAAGCAATACTATTAAGCAGATGTCCAAAATTAACAGAAGCATCAAAGTTTGGAGGCAAACTATTTAACGACTGTAGAGTAAATCTGTTTTGGAAAAATGTATTTGAAGCCTATGAGGAAATCCACTTCAAAATAGAGATCAATACATCCGAAGAACTGTTGACAGAACCACTTTTCCTCAATACCAAATTCAAGATTAATAATAAAGTGTTTAATTTTGTAAATTGGACTGAAAATGGTATACAATATGTCAAAGATTTATTAAAAGAGAATGGAGAGTTTCTAAGTTTTAACGAATTTAAAGAAAAAATACAAGTTGAGACATCCTTTCTGGTGTATTATGGTTGTATCAGCACGATCAAAAGTTATATGCGGAAAAATAAAATTGTTATTGAATCAACAAAATCAATTAACAATAACACGGCATTTTCTCTTTTTTTATCTGGTGGACAAGGAGCAAAAATATTTTACGATCATCTTATTAGAAAGGCTGTTAAAAGTGTCCCTAAGGCATGTAAAAGTTGGGAAAACCTCCTTGGCACTGAAATTAACTGGGATAAAATTTTCCATAAAACAAAGAAAATACAAGATGTGAAGTATCAATGGTTCCAAATTAAAATAAATAATAGGGTTCTCGTGAATAATTCAATATTGAAGGACATGGGTGTTGTCACAAGTAATATGTGCAATTTTTGTGAACTGGAAAAAGATACAGTCTACCACTACTTGTGGCAATGTGAACATGTCCAGGTTTTTTGGTCTGAGTTTGAAAAATGTCTGAAAGAAAAATGTTTTAACTGTGACAGGCTCAGACTAACACCAACACTGATATTATTGAACTATGAAAACCACATTAAAACAGACGCTGGTTTTGACTATATTTTATTAACAGCAAAGTTCTTTGTATACAAATGTAGAATGAACAAAATTCGTCCTCGCATGCAAATGTTTTTAAGAGAACTATGTAACTTATATCAAATTGATAAATATGCTCACAATATCCTCATGAAGCAAATTCAGTTTATTAAAAAATGGAACCCGTACCAACAGCTAATAACAGTTTGATGACGACTGGTGATGTTGTGATTTGCTATTACAATAGCCGTTAATGCATTTCTGATTTCGGGATATGTATGCTTTGAACATAAAACAATACCAACTGCCATGTAGCTTGTCATATGTGTTTAACTCTGTTACTGCTGCAATTTACTATCAGTATAAGTATCAATGCTTTTGTCATTGTAAATCTGTGTTTGCCTGAATAAAAAAACTGTTGAATAAAAAAAAAACAGGTAAATATATGGCGTCATCAAAAACTCTCATTGTCATGAAGTGGATTGTAGTGTGAATAAAGGAGTTACTTTTACGTATACGTGTTCTGCCCTATCTAATTACACTGACTCTTCACTCTTCACTCTAAACACTCCAAACACAGAATTTGGGAGGATACAGACTTATTATTTCCTCACACAAATTATAACACAATTCTTCACCTAAAAAAACAACATCAATACCAATCAGCTTCTCGTCCCCACCGTTCATACAATCTCTTCACAATCTCTCCATACATGTGATTAATGATATCAAGAACTATTTCAATAATAGATTACTGCACAAGGTAAAGTGTTGACAGACACTCACGAGTTCGTATCACGGCTCACTGCATGTCGTCCTTTACACATCCTTGTGCCGCTGAATCCACGTAGACGATGAATTCCCAGAAACTCTCCGTATAGATGCCAACATGCTCCTTCCACGTTTCTCCCCGAGAAACACTTTCGCCATTAACGAAAAGAACCGTCGTCTCTACGACCGGTGATGATGGAGACTCCTCCGTCCAGCCATCTGCGCCGATGTGGTCTCTCCCTCCACCATCGTCACGCCTCTTCCGTGTGAGGTCCGTCCCTCGCTCACGCATCATGAACCCTCGTCATGGAAACTCCTAAAGAATTAACCCAAGTCTTAATACAACATTCTCTTAAACCATCTCCTCTTCATGTAACATCTCTCTCATTCATTCTACATTCACATTCCGTCCACAGTCAATATCCATGAATCACTTAATCCACTAATGACACTACCATACATAGTATCATTGTCTTAAACATAACATAAATGCGTAACAACATTTATGTTCAAGAATTTCCCAATAAAAACCATAATACAATCACAACAAGAATTCTCTTAAACTTCACACTTGACTTTAGTGCACTTTGCATACACTTACATTTACATTCCAGCTATGTATTCAAGCTTCAATAATATACAACATAGTAAATTATTTACCTTTAAAACCTTTGCCGGATGCCGCTTTTGACTACACACGCCCGACGATGCGGGTTTGTCTGAACCCATACATTTGAAAGAGGGTTTTTACCGTTTATTTCTCTAACGACGGGGTGGGTTCAGGGAAACCCACAGCGCTACTTCGGTGGGTGCATCGAGTTTCTCCCTTCACCGACTTCTTGTAGGGGAGGGAGAGGGGGAGGGAGAGGGGGAGGGGGAGGGAGAGACTGAGAGAGACTGAGAGAGACTGAGAGAGACTAAGAAAGAGAGAGAGAGAGACTAAGAAAGAGAGAGAGAGAGAGACTAAGAAAGAGAGAGAGAGAGAGAGACTAAGAAAGAGAGAGAGAGAGACTAATAAAGAGAGAGAGAGACTAAGAAAGAGAGAGAGAGAGACTAAGAAAGAGAGAGAGAGAGACTAAGAAAGAGAGAGAGAGAGAGACTAAGAAAGAGAGAGAGACTAAGAAAGAGAGAGAGAGACTAAGAAAGAGAGAGAGAGAGACTAAGAAAGAGAGAGAGAGAGACTAAGAAAGAGAGAGAGAGAGAAAGAAAGAGAGAGAGAGAGACTAAGAAAGAGAGAGAGAGAGAGACTAAGAAGAGAGAGAGACTAAGAAAGAGAGAGAGAGAGAGACTAAGAAAGAGAGAGAGAGAGAGACTAAGAAAGAGAGAGAGAGAGAGAGACTAAGAAAGAGAGAGAGAGAGACTAAGAAAGAGAGAGAGAGACTAAGAAAGAGAGAGAGAGACTAAGAAAGAGAGAGAGAGACTAAGAAAGAGAGAGAGACACTAAGAAAGAGAGAGAGAGACTAAAAGAAAGAGAGAGAGAGAGAGTGACTAAGAAAAAGAGAGAGAGAGACTAAGAAAGAGAGAGAGACACTAAGAAAGAGAGAGAGAGAGACTAACAAAGAGAGAGAGAGAGACTAAGAAAGAGAGAGAGAGAGACTAAGAAAGAGAGAGAGAGACTAAGAAAGAGAGAGAGAGAGAGACTAAGAAAGAGAGAGAGAGAGACTAAGAAAGAGAAACAGAGAAAGAGACTAAGAGAGAGAGACAGAGAGAGAGAGACTAAGAGAGAGAGACAGAGAGAGAGACAGAGAGAGGGAGAGAGACAGAGAGAGACAGAGAGAGAGAGACAGAGAGAGAGAGAGAGAGACAGAGAGAGACAGACAGTCAGATAGACAGACAGTCAGATAGACAGACAGTCAGATAGACGGATAGACAGATAGACGGATAGACAGAGAGACAGACAGACAGACAGAGCAACTGACAACAGACATACAGACAGAGAGATACGGACAGATAGACAGAGAGTCTCTTGGAGACAAACAGGCAGACAGACACTGTTCCGCCGCTTTGGTAATTATGGGTGTAGCAGACCCGCGCCGTCGGCAGAGGGATAGTTACAATCACTACTACTCTTTAAAAGTATGGGTTTGCGTGAACCCGCGCAATCGGTAGTGTTTATGTTAATTAACATAATCAATAAACTTTAATGTTTTGTCATGTACACACTAAAAATGTGCAGACAGAGAGCAAATTAGGTGTGTGAGAGATACTTAAAATTTCAAAACGATACCTTTAATGGTTCCAGAGTTACAATGATTTTAGTGTGTCTCTGGGTACAGGTGAACCCAGGAAGCACGGCAAAGGTTAAGAGACCCGTCTCTTGAAAGAGTGTTTGTCCCCGACAAACTTGACAAACGCGACGTTATTAAACAAAGACCAGCTACATTTCTCATAAACACAACTCATGTCAAACTAAGGTTTTTCTCGTTCAACACACGAAACCCGTGATATCGCTTCAAACGTGTCCTAGCATATCCCAATTTAATGTTTATGGAAATTAAAATCACGACGTGCTTCACATCACAACTATCCTACTCACATCTTTGTGACACTCATTCAATAATAAAAAAAATAAAAAATGGAAATATTATTTGGAAGATTTCACATACAAGGCATCACAATCATCTTTCCAGTACTTTAAATGGAAATATTTGAACACACACACACACACACACACACACACACACACACACACACACACGCGCGCACGCACGCACACACACACACACACACACACACACACACACACACACACACACACACACACACCCTAATATCTCTAGATCTCGATCCCAGTGTACTTGGAATAAGAGATGAAAAGAAATTAATAGATAAAACGACCTCGCAAAAATAACTTCTGTTTCTGAATTTAATCAACTGCATATATTACCTTGCATAATTAATACTGCAAGCGTATGAATTTAGACTCTATATAAGTTTCCGTTCACTTGTCCCCGACTACATCCATCCACGAGAAGATCGACCTCATCACTGCCATCAGCAGCAAGTACTGTCTTCAGCAATGAAGACCATGATGGCTTGCCTGTTGGTCCTTGTCTTGGTGGCCGTTCCCTACGCGGTGGATGCCGCTTTTTCTTACTCTTACATCTCGAGGCGATACTCCAGCGACCACACTTGTGAGTATACAGCACTATATATACAATAATATATGCATATTTTTCAATGAAAAAAAGGAAAGTGGATACAAATAATGAACTAAAGATATTTCCTCCGTTCTTAAACAGATAAAGTTTAGAGAAGAAGAAAAATAAGAATAATAACACAAAAATGAGAGTCTGACTTTTGCATTTTGAGAACTTACCAAATAAAAGGTATGCAAGGAGATAGTAAAACAAGTCGCGTAAGGCGAAAATACAACATTTAGTCAAGTAGCTGTCGAACTCACAGAATGAAACTGAACGCAATGCAACGCAGCAAGACCGTATACTCGTAGTCCACCGCTCACGGCATAGGCAGTGAAATTGACAAGAAGAGCGGGGTAGTAGTTGCGCTGGGAAGGATAGCACGCTTTTCTGTACCTCTCTTCGTTTTAACTTTCTGAGCGTGTTTTTAATCCAAACATATCATATCTATATGTTTTTGGAATCAGGAACCGACAAGGAATAAGATGAAAGTGTTTTTAAATTGATTTCCAAAATTTAATTTTGATCATAATTTTTATATATTTAATTTTCAGAGCTTGTTTTTAATCCGAATATAACATATTTATATGTTTTTGGAATCAGAAAATGATGGACAATACGATGAACGTAAATTTGGATCGTTTTATAAAAAACATCTTTTTTTTTACAATTTTCAGATTTTTAATGACCAAAGTCATTAATTAATTTTTAAGCCACCCCGCTGAAATGCAATACCGAAGTCCGGGCTTCGTCGAACATTACCCGACCAAAATTTCAACCAGTTTGGTTGAAAAATGAGGGCGTGACAGTTCCGCCTCAACTTTCACGAAAAGCCGGATATGACGTCATCAAAGACATTTATCAAAAAAATGAAAACAAACGTCTGAGGATATCATACCCAGGAACTCTCATGTCAAATTTCATAAAGATCGGTCCAGTAGTTTAGTCTGAATCGCTCTACACACACACACAGACAGACACACACAGACACACACACACACACACACACACACACACACACACACACACACACACACACACACACACACACACACACGCACATACACCACGACCCTCGTCTCGATTCCCCCCTCTACGTTAAAACATTTAGTCAAAACTTGACTAAATGTAAAAAGAAAGTAACAGAAAGAAGGAATTTAACTCATGAAACTTTACATCAACATTCTTCCAGATGAAAGAAATCTCCAGACCATATTATGTTCTTCGATAAATGTCTTTGATGACATCATACCCGGTTTTAGTGAAAGTGAGGCGGCACTGTCACGCCCTCATTTTTCGATCAAATTAATTGACATTTTGGTCAAGCCATCTTCGACGAAGCCCGGTCTATGCGATTGTATTTCTGCTTGAAAGATTACAAATTAATTAATGAGCTTTGTCATTATTAATCTCAAAATTCTCATTTTAGTTGTCAATCCAACAATGATTTCATCCTAATCTTTATCATTTCCCGAATCCAAACATAAAAGATATGCCATGTTTTCTCTGAAAATGTACTCACAATTAAAGACAAGAAAATTTGCTGATTCAAATCAGCAGGTTCCCAGACATTCCTTCATGTAATTTTTAGGTGAATGGTCAAAGTGGTTTCTTCAAAAAACAGTCATGGCAGGGTGTTTGTGTGTGACACTTGTCCGAGTGCTAGCGTGAAATAGTGAAATGGTTAAATAACGCAAGTTATTTGAAGGAAAAAATCTTGTTTTGTTCCCGATCAATATTATGCAAGCGAGGGTTTTGTTTATGGTAAATATGTTCTGAAATGGACTACATGTATATATATATTATGCACACACTCAGTCATCTTGCACAACAATGCAACACATGAATAGGATTAATGGAATGACATGTATTTGTCAACAACGAATCATGGGATAGAAAACTACAAAATGTGAAAGAAAGTAGGGGAAGGGCCCTTAATATGGACCACTTTTTGTTTATTGCTAATAACTAGCTTGTTTTCGTGCAAAGAAGCTTCATTTTGTGTTTGGTAGTCCTTCTTTCTTAGGTTAACCGTTAGGCCTAATTAGAGTAAAATAGCTTTGATACACATTCAGCAAAAATTAAATACAGAAAAAATCACAAAGGGTCCATATTAGGAGCCCAGGCGCCTAATATGGACCAGTGAAGCGGCCTTCACGAATCACTGTAAAAAGCCCCCAAAATTTCAAAATAACATGATACAACTTAGTGTACAAGTCAGCCTAATAAAAATATGCTCTAGATTTATCTGTTTCGGGTTGATGAGAGCATTATTTGAAGCACACCAGGAAACTAAAGAAGCTTATCAAAAACAGAGTGAAAATAAGTGAAATTATCAACTTCCACGAAAAGAAGACTTTTTGTTGCATTTTTTTGAAATCTCGAGGGCTAGTTATAGGTTATTACCAGCAAGCTTCTTAATGAATTAATGAAAATAGCCTTTAGCTTTTAATTTCTTCGATTTGTTGAAGGTGGTCCATATTAGGGGACTCGCACATACTTTGAGATTTTGCTATTATTCTTTGTTTGCATTAGAAACTCAGGGTCAACACTGCTAAAATGCAACAAATACGATTTTAGCTGTCATATATAGCCATTTTTGTGTTATGAAAGCTTTGGCTGTGGACAGAAACGAGTCCGTTTTAGGCGGCAAATTTAGAGTGAACGCTGCCAAAAGTGAAAAAAAGCGAAAAAGCCTAACGGTTTTCAGGTTTGTGTTTCTGCAACTGTTTTGACATGTGCAACTTATCCAGAGAGGGTGAATAAAGCGAATGAAATTGTTTTGAGCGCTCTAGCGCCGTTAGTTTGTCAAAACAGGATGTGGTCCATATTAGGAGCCGGTCCATATTAGGAGCCTTTCCCCTACATTTAAACAATAAATGTAATACTGATTGTTAAACAAATGTAACATCGTTAATTGAACACCATTGTGATAATAGCACCAGTAACAAGATATTGGCAAGTGCAATGATGGTAGTATTGTAATTACATTTATTTGTCAACAACAAATCAGGAGATAGAAAATTCAAAACGGGAAAGAAAATGTTTATGTTAACAAAATCCTGAAATCAATTTTAAGTAAGATATTGCCGTCAACATGGAAAAATTGCGCGAGTGTCAATTGGTACAGTAAAACTAAACGTTTCATTGGACATTAGCGCAATTTTTTCATGCCGACGACGATATGTAGATTGTTTTATGTCACACCCACAGCTTAAAAATAGTTTGGTTTGATCGAGAAATGTTTGAGTTATGAAAATAATTATATTTATTTGTCAACAACAAATGACGAGATACAAAAATTAAAAATGGCAAAAAAAATGTGTTATGTTAACAAAATCCTGAAATCAATTTTAAATAAAATATTGTCGTCAACATGGGAAAATTGCATTAGTGTCAATTGGTACAGTAAAGGTAAACAACATTTCACTTGACATTAGCGCAATTTTGCCATGGCGACGACGATATGTACATTGTTTTATGTCACACTCACAGCTTAAAAATAGTTTGGATTGACCAAGAAATGTTTGAGTTATGAAATAATTATATTTATTTGTCAACAACAAATGACTTGACTTGACTTATTCCTGTAGGCTCCCTGTGGAGCATAGGGCCGCCAACAACAAATGACGAGATACAAAAATAAAAAATGGGAAAGAAAATGTGTTATGTTACACAGCTTAAAAATAGTTTGGATTGATCGAGAAATGTTTGAGTTAAGAAAATAGCAACTGCTTGGATTGTAAAAAAGAAGTGTAGAAAATGGAGTTTGGTGCATTTGTGAAAAACATAATTGGCATAATTATACATTTTTAATGTTAATTGAACATGATTCAGATATCATCAGCAACATGATTCAGATATCATCAGCAGCAAGTTATTGGCAAGTGAAACTGTAAACAAATGTTAAAGACAGTGGGTTTGAGAAACAGTAAAATATAGTTTGTACATGTAGTAAGAACACCTAAAACTTATCTCGGAAAGACAAAAAAACTGCGTTGCGATCAAAAATATTGCGTGGCCCACATGGGGGTCGAACCCACGGCCTCCGCGTTATCAGCACGGCGCTCTAACCAGAGATATGTATGCTCTAACCAACTAAGCTAATGGGCCAAGGGAAAGAACCGTTGTGTGCCCTATCGCATGGCGTTGAAGCGAGTTACTTCCCTCACACCTTCAATGCTTTCAAGCCACAGGAAGCTAGAATTAATGTCGCTCTAGAACTGTTTTTTGTCATATTTTTAGCGTGTGAGATCTGAGATAGTTTTTATTTTTATTATATAACCTATTATAGTGTAATTTTGCATCATGCTGTAACAGTTTCAAGAAAGAATGAAAAAAAATTGAAATACATTGCTGCAAACAACTAAGTTTGCCGAAAATTAGTTCCGGAATGTCACCGTTCACACAGGCAAATGCCTCCGCATAACCCAGACCTCCGGGTATAGTTAGACACTATATATGTTCGCGTGCTTCGCGGAGACGAGCAGGACCCGTCTCAGTCTTCGGGTAAAGGCGAGCGAAGTCTTAATCAGTACATGGCTAAGTGCCAAAAGGTACGCATAAAACGTGGACAATGGGTGGTGAAAAAAGTAAATGAAATCTGAACAGAGATGGACTTTTTCTTTGATAAAGACACATGATTGACTATCAGTGTGTGAAATTGCAAGACATGGTTCAAGTATTGCAAGAGAATTAACATTTTATCTGAAAACTGACTCTATAAACTGACTCTATAAACTGACTCTATAAACTGACTCTATAAACTGACTATATAAACTGACTATATAAACTGACTCTATAAACTGACTATATAAACTGACTATATAAACTGACTATATAAACTGACTATATAAACTGTGATGCTGGACGTACTTTCTTACGAAAAAAATGGCACCCGATGGAAAACCGTCGTTATAAAGCCAAACACACGCCAGATAAAAAAAAATCGCAACTGTAGCAACAGTGCAAGCTAGTGAAGTGGACATTCGGCCGGGTGTTCCGAGTTTAGCAGACGAGGCATTGAAAAAGTTTGGAAGGAAGTAGCGGGTATGGGTCTTTAAAGTGGACAAACAAGATACATAACGGACACAAAGTGATAATACATGGTATTAGGACTTATCTGTGTGAGTTGTCGTCCCCCCCCCCCCCCCCCCATCCCCCCTTACCCGGCAAGTGTACCTTTTTTCACACCTAAACTACGACTTGTTCAAAAAAGCAACTCGTGTTAATCTGGTACGACACAGCAAGCGATGTAGTATTCACTATGTACTTTCTAAATACATCTTAGCACACAGCGGTAATCACATGCGGCATGCTCAAGACTCTCATAGAATATACACAAGTTTGCTGAATTCCAGAGCATTGTTCACATACTCTTTCACTTGTGGATTAATATGTTTCCTTTGTTGTATTTATCCCATTAATACTATGTAGTGAATTGTCCTATAGAAAGAACGCGTTTGTAGATTTGAGAGCCAATACAAAACTATAATCTTTTTTTTTCCAAATGAACGAAACTATATGTCTTCCTACGTTTTAAATATTTTCACCAATAAACAATTTCACCGTTTTTAAATCCCTTTGTCAAGAATTATTTTATAGATTTGTTCATGTGCTTTTAAAGTCATGATTTTATGTAAGCATGTGGTCAGGAAGTTATAATTACTTATATGGCTCATAGTGGACAGCGCAGCGTGTACGATCAAATAATGACTCCGAATAACTTTCATGTACTTCAAAGTTTCTAGGTTGCCGGCTGTCTTTTTCAAATCTCCTTCTATGAGTATTCTCAAAAGTAAAATTTGCACAGAGGCTGCGCTTCGTTTCTACTTTCTGACGGGCAGAAAATTTCATTTTTTCAAAAGAAAGACTGGCTTGGTTTTTCCAGCAAACAAAGGAGCTCTGGAAGCTCTGTTCAGCTGTGACTGTGACCTCATCAACGATTGCTTGGACATTCTGACCCGCCGCCTGGACGCCTTGGAAGCCATGGTCGGTGCTACACACCCGCCATACACAGGGGCCCCACTAACAGCAGGTCCAACAACGGCAGGTCCACCAACAGGGGGTCCATCAACAGGAGGTCCATCAACAGGGGGTCCATCAACAGGAGGTCCACCAACAGCAGGTCCAACAACAGGAGGTCCACCAACAGCAGGTCCACCAACAGGAAGTCCATCAACAGGAGGTCCATCAACAGGAGGTCCATCAACAGGAGGTCCATCAACAGGAGGTCCATCAACAGGAGGTCCAACAACGGCAGATCCTACAACAGGAGGTCCATCAACAGCAGGTCCACCAACAGGAGGTCCAATAACAGCAAGTCCAACAACAGGAGGTCCACCAACAGCAGGTCCACCAACAGCAGGTCCACCAACAGCAGGTCCACCAACAGCAGGTCCAACAACGGCAGATCCTACAACAGGAGGTCCATCAACAGCAGGTCCACCAACAGCAGGTCCACCAACAGCAGGTCCACCAACAGCAGGTCCACCAACAGGAGGTCCAATAACAGCAAGTCCAACAACAGGAGGTCCACCAACAGCAGGTCCACCAACAGGAGGTCCACCAACAGCAGGTCCACCAACAGCAGGTCCAACAACGGCAGATCCTACAACAGGAGGTCCATCAACAGCAGGTCCACCAACAGCAGGTCCACCATCAGCAGGTCCACCAACAGCAGGTCCACCAACAGCAGGTCCACCAGCAGCAGGTCCACCAACAGCAGGTCCATCAACAGGAGGTCCACCAACAGCAGGTCCACCAACAGCAGGTCCACCAACAGCAGGTCCACCAACAGCAGGTCCACCAACAGCAGGTCCATCAACAGGAGGTCCACCAACAGCAGGTCCACCAACAGCAGGTCCACCAACAGCAGGTCCACCAACAGCAGGTCCACCAACAGCAGGTCCACCAACAGCAGGTCCACCAACAGGGGGTCCACCAACAGCAGGTACACCAACAGGGGGTCCACCAACAGCAGGTCCACCAACAGCAGGTCCACCAACAGCAGGTCCACCAACAGCAGGTCCACCAACAGCAGGTCCACCAACAGGGGGTCCACCAACAGCAGGTCCACCAACAGCAGGTCCACCAACAGGGGGTCCACCAACAGCAGGTCCACCAACAGCAGGTCCACCAACAGGAGGTCCATCAACAGGAGGTCCATCAACAGGAGGTCCAACAACGGCAGATCCTACAACAGGAGGTCCATCAACAGCAGGTCCACCAACAGGAGGTCCAATAACAGCAAGTCCAACAACAGGAGGTCCACCAACAGCAGGTCCACCAACAGCAGGTCCAACAACGGCAGATCCTACAACAGGAGGTCCATCAACAGGAGGTCTACCAACAGCAGGTCCACCAACAGCGGGTCCACCAACAGCAGGTCCACCAACAGCAGGTCCACCAACAGCAGGTCCACCAACAGCAGGTCCACCAACAGCAGGTCCACCAACAGCAGGTCCACCAACAGCAGGTCCACCAACAGCAGGTCCACCAACAGCAGGTCCACCAACAGCAGGTCCACCAACAGCAGGTCCACCAACAGCAGGTCCATCAACAGGGGGTCCACCAACAGCGGGTCCACCAACAGCAGGTCCACCAACAGCAAGTCCATCAACAGGAGGTCCACCAACAGCAGGTCCACCAACAGCAGGTCCACCAACAGCAGGTCCACCAACAGGGGGTCCACCAACAGCAGGTCCACCAACAGCAGGTCCATCAACAGGGGGTCCACCAACAGCAGGTCCACCAACAGCAGGTCCACCAACAGCAGGTCCACCAACAGCAGGTCCACCAACAGCAGGTCCACCAACAGGGGGTCCACCAACAGTAGGTCCACCAACAGGGGGTCCACCAACAGCAGGTCCACCAACAGGGGGTCCACCAACAGCAGGTCCACCAACAGCAGGTCCATCAACAGGGGGTCCACCAACAGCAGGTCCACCAACAGCAGGTCCACCAACAGCAAGTCCATCAACAGGAGGTCCACCAACAGCAGGTCCACCAACAGCAGGTCCATCAACAGGGGGTCCACCAACAGCAGGTCCACTAACAGCAGGTCCATCAACAGGGGGTCCATCAACAGGAGTTCCATCAACAGGAGGTCCATCAACAGGAGGGCCATCAACAGGTGGTCCATCAACAGGAGTTCCATCAACAGGAGGTCCATCAACAGGGGGTCCATCAACAGGAGGTCCATCAACAGGAGGTCCATCAACAGGAGGTCCACCAACAGGAGGTCCACCAACAGCAGGTCCAACAACAGGGGGTCCACCAACAGCAGGTCCATCAACAGGAGGTCCACCAACAGCAGGTCCACCAACAGCAGGTCCATCAACAGGGGGTCCACCAACAGCAGGTCCACTAACAGCAGGTCCATCAACAGGGGGTCCATCAACAGGAGTTCCATCAACAGGAGGTCCATCAACAGGAGGGCCATCAACAGGGGGTCCATCAACAGGAGTTCCATCAACAGGAGGTCCATCAACAGGGGGTCCATCAACAGGAGGTCCATCAACAGGAGGTCCACCAACAGGAGGTCCACCAACAGCAGGTCCAACAACAGGGGGTCCATCAACAGCAGGTCCATCAACAGGAGGGCCATCAACAGGAGGTCCATCAACAGGAGGGCCATCAACAGGGGGTCCATCAACAGCAGGTCCATCAACAGGGGCCCCACTAACAGGAGGTCCTATAACAGCAAGTCCACCAACAGCAGGTCCACCAACAGCAGGTCCATCAACAGGGGGTCCACCAACAGCAGGTCCACTAACAGCAGGTCCATCAACAGGGGGTCCATCAACAGGAGGTCCATCAACAGGAGGGCCATCAACAGGGGGTCCATCAACAGGAGTTCCATCAACAGGAGGTCCACCAACAGCAGGTCCACCAACAGGGGGTCCACCAACAGCAGGTCCACCAACAGCGGGTCCACCAACAGCGGGTCCACCAACAGCAGGTCCACCAACAGCAGGTCCACCAACAGCAGGTCCACCAACAACAGGTCCACCAACAGCAGGTCCACCAACAGGGGGTCCACCAACAGCAGATCCACCAACAGCAGGTCCACCAACAGGGGGTCCACCAACAGCAGGTCCACCAACAGCAGGTCCATCAACAGGGGGTCCACCAACAGCGGGTCCACCAACAGCAGGTCCACCAACAGCAAGTCCATCAACAGGAGGTCCACCAACAGCAGGTCCACCAACAGCAGGTCCACCAACAGGAGGTCCACCAACAGCAGGTTCATCAACAGGGGGTCCACCAACAGGGGGTCCATCAACAGCAGGTCCATCAACAGGAGGTCCATCAACAGGGGGTCCACCAACAGCAGGTCCACCAACAGGGGGTCCACCAACAGCAGGTCCACCAACAGCAGGTCCACCAACAGCAGGTCCACCAACAGCAGGTCCACCAACAGCAGGTCCACCAACAGGGGGTCCACCAACAGCAGGTCCATCAACAGGAGGTCCACCAACAGCAGGTCCAACAACAGGGGGTCCATCAACAGCAGGTCCATCAACAGGAGGGCCATCAACAGGAGGTCCATCAACAGGAGGGCCATCAACAGGGGGTCCATCAACAGGAGTTCCATCAACAGGAGGTCCATCAACAGGGGGTCCATCAACAGGAGGTCCATCAACAGCAGGTCCATCAACAGGGGCCCCACTAACAGGAGGTCCTATAACAGCAAGTCCACCAACAGCAGGTCCACCAACAGCAGGTCCATCAACAGGGGGTCCACCAACAGCAGGTCCACTAACAGCAGGTCCATCAACAGGGGGTCCATCAACAGGAGTTCCATCAACAGGAGGGCCATCAACAGGAGGTCCATCAACAGGAGGGCCATCAACAGCAGGTCCACCAACAGCAGGTCCACCAACAGGGGGTCCACCAACAGCAGGTCCACCAACAGCGGGTCCACCAACAGCGGGTCCACCAACAGCAGGTCCACCAACAGCAGGTCCACCAACAGCAGGTCCACCAACAACAGGTCCACCAACAGCAGGTCCACCAACAGGGGGTCCACCAACAGCAGATCCACCAACAGCAGGTCCACCAACAGGGGGTCCACCAACAGCAGGTCCACCAACAGCAGGTCCATCAACAGGGGGTCCACCAACAGCGGGTCCACCAACAGCAGGTCCACCAACAGCAAGTCCATCAACAGGAGGTCCACCAACAGCAGGTCCACCAACAGCAGGTCCGCCAACAGGGGGTCCACCAACAGCAGGTTCATCAACAGGGGGTCCACCAACAGGGGGTCCATCAACAGCAGGTCCATCAACAGGAGGTCCATCAACAGGGGGTCCACCAACAGCAGGTCCACCAACAGGGGGTCCACCAACAGCAGGTCCACCAACAGCAGGTCCACCAACAGCAGGTCCACCAACAGCAGGTCCACCAACAGCAGGTCCACCAACAGGGGGTCCACCAACAGCAGGTCCACCAACAGCAGGTCCACCAACAGGGGGTCCACCAACAGGGGGTCCACCAACAGCAGGTCCACCAACAGCAGGTCCACCAACAGCAGGTCCACCAACAGCAGGTCCACCAACAGGGGGTCCACCAACAGCAAGTCCACCAACAGCAGGTCCACCAACAGGGGGTCCACCAACAGCAGGTCCACCAACAGCAGGTCCATCAACAGGGGGTCCACCAACAGCGGGTCCACCAACAGCAGGTCCACCAACAGCAAGTCCATCAACAGGAGGTCCACCAACAGCAGGTCCACCAACAGCAGGTCCACCAACAAGGGGTCCACCAACAGCAGGTCCACCAACAGGGGGTCCACCAACAGCAGGTCCACCAACAGCAGGTCCACCAACAGCAGGTCCACCAACAGCAGGTCCACCAACAGCAGGTCCACCAACAGCAGGTCCACCAACAGCAGGTCCATCAACAGGAGGTCCACCAACAGCAGGTCCATCAACAGGGGGTCCATCAACAGGAGTTCCATCAACAGGAGGGCCATCAACAGGAGGTCCATCAACAGGAGGGCCATCAACAGGGGGTCCATCAACAGGAGTTCCATCAACAGGAGGTCCATCAACAGGGGGTCCATCAACAGGAGGTCCATCAACAGGAGGTCCACCAACAGGAGGTCCACCAACAGCAGGTCCATCAACAGGGGGTCCACCAACAGCAGGTCCACCAACAGCAGGTCCACCAACAGCAAGTCCATCAACTGGAGGTCCACCAACAGCAGGTCCACCAACAGCAGGTCCACCAACAGGGGGTCCACAAACAGCAGGTCCTCAAACAGCAGGTCCACCAACAGCAGGTCCACCAACAGCAGGTTCACCAACAGCAGGTCCACCAACAGCAGGTCCACCAACAGGGGTTCCATCAACAGCAGGTCCACCAACAGCAGGTCCACCAACAGGGGGTCCACCAACAGCAGGTCCACCAACAGCAGGTCCACCAACAGGGGGTCCACCAACAGCAGGTCCACCAACAGCAGGTCCATCAACAGGGGGTCCACCAACAGCAGGTCCACCAACAGCAGGTCCACCAACAGCAAGTCCATCAACAGGAGGTCCACCAACAGCAGGTCCACCAACAGCAGGTCCACCAACAGCAGGTCCACCAACAGCAGGTCCACCAACAGCAGGTCCACCAACAGCAGGTCCATCAACAGGGGGTCCACCAACGGCAGGTCCACCAACAGCAGGTCCACCAACAGCAAGTCCATCAACAGGAGGTCCACCAACAGCAGGTCCACCAACAGCAGGTCCATCAACAGGGGCTCCACCAACAGCAGGTCCACCAACAGCAGGTCCATCAACAGCAGGTCCATCAACAGGAGGTCCATCAACAGGAGGGCCATCAACAGGAGGTCCGTCAACAGGAGGGCCATCAACAGGGGGTCCATCAACAGGAGTTCCATCAACAGGAGGTCCATCAACAGGGGGTCCATCAACAGCAGGTCCATCAACAGGAGGTCCACCAACAGCAGGTCCATCAACAGGGGGTCCATCAACAGGAGTTCCATCAACAGGAGGGCCATCAACAGGAGGGCCATCAACAGGAGGGCCATCAACAGGGGTTCCATCAACAGGAGTTCCATCAACAGGAGGTCCATCAACAGGGGGTCCATCAACAGGAGGTCCATCAACAGGGGGTCCATCAACAGGAAGTCCACCAACAGCAGGTCAACCAACAGCAGGTCCACCAACAGCAGGTCCACCAACAACAGGTCCACCAACAGGGGGTCCACCAACAGCAGGTCCACCAACAGCAGGTCCATCAACAGGGGGTCCACCAACAGCGGGTCCACCAACAGCAGGTCCACCAACAGCAGGTCCACCAACAGCAGGTCCACCAACAGCAGGTCCATCAACAGGAGGTCCACCAACAGCAGGTCCATCAACAGCAGGTCCATCAACAGGAGGTCCATCAACAGGAGGGCCATCAACAGGAGGTCCGTCAACAGGAGGGCCATCAACAGGGGGTCCATCAACAGGAGTTCCATCAACAGGAGGTCCATCAACAGTGGGTCCATCAACAGGAGGTCCATCAACAGGAGGTCCACCAACAGGAGGTCCACCAACAGCAGGTCCATCAACAGGGGGTCCACCAACAGCAGGTCCACCAACAGCAGGTCCACCAACAGCAACTCCATCAACTGGAGGTCCACCAACAGCAGGTCCACCAACAGCAGGTCCACCAACAGGGGGTCCACAAACAGCAGGTCCACCAACAGCAGGTCCACCAACAGCAGGTTTACCAACAGCAGGTCCACCAACAGCAGGTCCACCAACAGGGGTTCCACCAACAGCAGGTCCACCAACAGCAGGTCCACCAACAGGGGGTCCACCAACAGCAGGTCCACCAACAGCAGGTCCACCAACAGCAGGTCCACCAACAGGGGGTCCACCAACAGCAGGTCCACCAACAGCAGGTCCATCAACAGGGGGTCCACCAACAGCAGGTCCACCAACAGCAGGTCCACCAACAGCAAGTCCATCAACAGGAGGTCCACCAACAGCAGGTCCACCAACAGCAGGTCCACCAACAGGGGGTCCACCAACAGCAGGTCCACCAACAGCAGGTCCATCAACAGGGGGTCCACCAACGGCAGGTCCACCAACAGCAGGTCCACCAACAGCAAGTCCATCAACAGGAGGTCCACCAACAGCAGGTCCACCAACAGCAGGTCCATCAACAGGGGCTCCACCAACAGCAGGTCCACCAACAGCAGGTCCATCAACAGGGGGTCCATCAACAGGAGTTCCATCAACAGGAGGGCCATCAACAGGAGGGCCATCAACAGGGGGTCCATCAACAGGAGTTCCATCAACAGGAGGTCCATCAACAGGGGGTCCATCAACAGGAGGTCCATCAACAGGAGGTCCACCAACAGCAGGTCCTTCAACAGGGGGTCCATCAACAGGAGTTCCATCAACAGGAGGGCCATCAACAGGAGGGCCATCAACAGGAGGGCCATCAACAGGGGGTCCATCAACAGGAGTTCCATCAACAGGAGGTCCATCAACAGGGGGTCCATCAACAGGAAGTCCATCAACAGGAGGTCCATCAACAGGGGATCCATCAACAGGAGGTCCATCAACAGGAGGGCCATCAACAGGAGAGCCATCAACAGGGGGTCCATCAACAGCAGGTCCATCAACAGCAGGTCCATCAACAGGAGGTCCATCAACAGGAGGTCCATCAACAGAAGGTCCATCAACAGGGGGTCCATCAACAGCAGGACCATCAACAGGGGGTCCATCAACAGCAGGTCCATCAACAGGGGATCCATCAACAGGAGGTCCATCAACAGGAGGTCCATCAACAGGGGATCCATCAACAGGAGGTCCATCAACAGGGGGTCCATCAACAGGGGGTCCATCAACAGGGGGGCCATCAACAGGGGGGCCATCAACAGGGGGGCCATCAACAGGAGGGCCATCAACAGGAGGTCCGTCAACAGGAGGGCCATCAACAGGGGGTCCATCAACAGGGGGGCCATCAACAGGGGGTCGATCAACAGGGGATCCATCAACAGGAGGTCCAGCAACAGGGGGTCCATCAACAGGGGGTCCATCAACAGCAGGTCCATCAGCAGGAGGGCCATCAACAGGGGGTCCATCAACAGGGGATCCATCAACAGGAGGTTAACTTTTTCCGTCAGTTTGGAAAATAGCCCACGTTTCACCAGTTCATAAAAAGGGAAACAAAGCAATCTCCCTCCTAAGCTGTGTTGGCAAAACACTAGAGAAATGTATACAAATTCATGTCTTTGACTACTTAAAGCAAAACAATATCATTACAGAGTCGCAGTCCGGTTTCATCCCTGGTGACTCAACTGTTTACCAGCTTCTTACAATATACAATGACATATGCAAATCACTCGATAATAGAATAACTACCCAAGCAATCTTCTTTGATATATCCAAAGCATTCGATAGAGTTTGGCACAGGGGCTTATTGCATAAACTCGAAGCCGCTGGAATTAACGGGCCATTATTAAACTGGTTTACAGACTACCTAACAGATCGAAAGCAAGCAGTTGTATTAAAAGGCAGTAAATCAACTTATCTTCCAGTAGTAGCGGGAGTTCCTCAAGGTTCAGTGCTTGGACCTTTGCTCTTACTAATTTATGTAAACGACATTGTACGTGATATAGAATCTACGATTAAGCTTTTTGCTGACGACACTAGCATGTACT
Source organism: Littorina saxatilis (assembly GCF_037325665.1). Classification (NCBI taxonomy): domain Eukaryota; kingdom Metazoa; phylum Mollusca; class Gastropoda; order Littorinimorpha; family Littorinidae; genus Littorina; species Littorina saxatilis. The sequence goes on along the minus strand of NC_090256.1, from coordinate 2,904,438 downwards.
TGTCTTTAGCCAACCACAACATCCGTGCCGAAATTTTAAACTCAGATCTTGAAAAAATTGTAAATTGGGCAGAAACATGGAAGGTAGCATTTAACCATGCAAAAACTGAATTGGTGAACTTTTTTACACAAAGAACCCCTGATATCGCAGATCTAAACTTTGGCAATACCACCCTTGAAAGTTCTCAAAATCACAAACACTTAGGAATAATAATACAAAACAACTGTAAATGGGATGAACATATAAAATCTCTTGTTGCAAAGTGCAGAACTCTTGTAGCTTGCTTGCGTACATACAAATATAGACTGAGTCGAAAATCATTGGAAATTATGTTTAAATCCTTCATTCTACCACACTTTGATTATTGCGACATAATATGGGACAACTGTAGCAAAACCCTAACAGATGAACTCGAAAAGTTAAACCTAGATGCAATACGAACAATCATCGGAGCTGTCCGCGGAACCAGTCACTTTAAGCTTTACGGAGAATCTGGACTCTAATCATTATCTGAAAGGCGTAACCGTCATAAACTAACAATGTTCCATAAAATTATTCACGACAAGACCCCCCCATACCTACAAGCAGCACTCCCACCTCTCGTAGCAGCCAACAACCCCTACCACAGACGCCGCCCCTTAGAACGAAGTATACCCCCACATCGAACAGAAACGTACAAAACATCCTTTTTTCCTGCGACAACAGTACTCTGGAACCAACTACCTGAACAAATACAGTTAACCGACTCCCTCGGGGAATTTAAACATTACTTAACAAAAGACGACACACAAATTCCCGTTTACTTCTACAGTGGCAGTCGACAAACACAAATAATCCACACAAAAATGAGACTTAATATTAGTGATCTAAAGAAAGACTTAGTTGAGCGACACCTTGCGGAAAACAGCGTATGCGACTGTGGTGATGGAACAGAAACTGCAACACACTTCTTACTAGAATGCCGTTTACACTTAGCTGCAAGAAACAACACAATCAACAAACTAACCAACAACCTCATACACACAGATATTCTACTTCATGGAAACCTCTCCTTGCAAACAAAAATTAACAAAAAAATCTTTTTAACAGTGCAGGAATTTATTGGACAGTCCGGCCGTTTCGAACAGATAAACATGTAAAGTGAAAGCAAAATCGATACGTCTACTCGTCTCTCTCTCTCTCTCTCTCTCTCTCTCTCTCTCTCTCTCTCTCTCTCTCTCTCTCTCTCTCTCTCTCTCTCTCTCTCTCTCTCTCTCTCTCTCTCTCTCTCTCTCTCTCTCTCTCCCCCTCTCTCTTACTCGCTAACACCATAAATATTATATATGTATTCTTAAACGGATTTTTGTTTTGATGTACAATTTTCATTCAATTTTCCTTTCATGTTTGCTTGCTTTTCATTTAAACTGTACAATAGCCGCCATTTATATGTAATTTTCTAGAAAACTGTAAACACCACTATAAGCATTATGCTTGTTGTTGTTTACTCAATATGCGTTTTTTGTAAATAATGCACAAACGTTGAATAAAACAGTTTAAACCAACAGGAGGTCCAACAACAGGAGGCCCAACAACAGCAGGTCCAACAACAGTGTCAACTACAACAGGCCCAACTACAACAATGTCAACTACAACAGTGTCAACTACAACAACCCCTTACGTTCCCCACAAGGGTAAGTTTTGTGTATCTTTAACTTCCCACCTCTATTTGTGAACAACAACAATCAAATTAATTTCAATCGAAAAATAGGCAAAGAGTTACTTGGTTAAAATTATATGTGTCAACAAACCCCTGTAACCATAATATAAGCAATTGAATGATCGCCCGGTGAAGGAAAACAAATCCGAATAAAAATAATGCTATATTTGAAAATTAGGCCTACTATTATAAAAATATTCTGTCACATCTCTTAATAGCAGATCATCTTGAGCTTACTTAAATTACTCTTCGTGAAAGTAGTGTTATTTAATAGTTGAAACTGCAGAAAACATTTGCAACGGTTTAGATTTATCTCATTTCCCTTTGAAAGAAAACCTAACACTGTATCAATCAAATGTCTTTTTTTTACCACTAGCGAAAGAAAATGTGTATTATTCAAAAGACTTTCAACAAATAGGATCATTTGATTTACACCTTCGTATGAAATCGATCTTTTGGCCAAAGAAAGCACAATGACTGACTGCCGCATCGTATTCTTCAAAAGACATTGATAAATCTCACCGAAGCTCAAATAATTACGCTCTTTGCGTTCTACTTCTTGTTTTTCTTCTCAATCTCTACTCTTATAATCACCCTTTCTATACTGTTCAAAAAAAGAAACGCATAGTTGCTACTTGCCAAATTTGTTTTATTTTTCGAAAAAATTAACAGAAAATCCAATATTTAGATTATTTGTTTGAAATTTGGTATGGACACAGTTGAATGCACACACAGTTCATTTGCATCTTCAAATCAATCAGTCAATCAATACGATTGGGTGCCGAGGCTGTCAAGTCAGTAGGGGGTGTGACTGCCTTGAGCAGCAACAACTGCCCGGCACCTTCTGGGCATGGACTGGATCAGATGCCGGATATCTTGCTGTGGGATGGTGTCCCACTCCTCCTGAAGTGCCTGCAATAGATCGCGGTGATTTGCCGGCGCTTCTTCTCGCCTGCGCACACGTCTGTCCAATTCATCCCAGAGGTGTTCTATCGGGTTCATGTCTGGCGACATGGATGGCCAGGGAAGCACCTGGACATGGTGGTCGGTGAGGAACTGGGTGGTGAGTCGTGCTGTGTGCGGGCGAGCGTTGTCCTGCTGGAATATGGCATCCTGGTCAGCCAGAAGAGGAAGGGCGTGTGGGCGCAGAATTTCCTCCACGTATCGCTGGGCAGTTATGCGCCCTTGGACGTGCACCAGGGTGCTCCTTCCAGCGGTATTGATCGCCCCCCACACCATGACGCCTCCACCACCATGAACGGGTGCCTCATCCACACAGTTGGGCGCGTAACGTTCGTTTACTCTCCGGTAGACCCTCCTCCGACCATCATGTCGCTGGAGCAGGAAGTAGGACTCGTCGCTGAACCACACGTGTCTCCAGTGATTACGGACGGTCCAGCGAAGGTGCTGGTTGCCCCACTGCACTCGGTTCTGGCGATGGCGGCGGGTGAGGACAGCTCCTCTGTGAGGTCTGCGAGCTCTCAAACCAGCTTCATGCAGGCGGTTCCGCACGGTCTGGTCCGATAATCGGTGTGGCCCGGGGAGAGCCTGGACAGAAGATGAGGCCGACAGGAAACGATTCCGGAGGTGGCGGAGCCGTATGAAGCGGTCGTGAGCAGCAGTTATCGCCCTTGGTCTTCCCGCTCGTGGCAAGTCAGCAACGGAGCCAGTGGCTTGAAACCTGACCCACAGTCTACTGATGGTGCTCTGGGACACGTGGAAGTGCCTGGCGATTGCACTTTCACTTTGGCCTGCTTGTAAACGACCCAATGCAATTTGGCGGTCTTCTCTGCTCAATCGGGCCATCTTTCGTCGCTGAATTGTCGTCTGATTTCTTTGTGGCGAACAATCCGCTTTTATGGGTTTTGGAAGACATGGTGAGAGCTCAATATTCCCCGAGTTTCACGAGATTACACTGAAGCATGACGAGTGGTCATGCCAAATGAGCAATTTTGACATTGTAGCCACTGATAACGCATGCGTCACGTGCAGAGCTCACTTGTGGCAATGGACGAAAGGTCGACGACCAGATAAACATTTTCTGCAGTTTGGTGGATATCCTTGTAGCCATATAACTAAATTAACCAAATATTACAAGCTATGCGTTTCTTTTTTTGAACAGTATCCATTCAGTCAAGTCAGTTTTACTAAATGTAATTTACGGAAGACTGGGAATCGAGACGAGGGCACAGGTGTGTGTGTGTGTGTGTGTGTGTGTGTGTGTGTGTGTGTGTGTGTGTGTGTGTGTGTGCGCGCGCGCGCGTGTGTGTGTGTGTGTCAGTGTGGGTGTGTGTATAATGTGTGTGATTATGTGTGTGTGTGTGTGTGTGTGTGTGTGTGTGTGTGTGTGTGTGTGAGTGTGTGTGTGTGTGTGTGTCAGTGTGGGTGTGTGTATAATGTGTGTCTGTGTGTGATTATTTGTGTGTGTGTGTATATGTGTGTGTGTGTGTGTGTCAGTGTGTGTATAATGTGTGTCTGTGTGTGATTATGTCTGTGTGTGTGTGTGTGTGTGTGTGTGTAGCGCAATTCCTAGAAAACGAGATCTTCAGGAAACTGTACAGGCGAATCATTTTTAGATAATATCCCCATAATTGTTTTCTATTGTTTCAATAAACGTCTTTGTTGACGAAATATCCTACTTTCAAGAAAAGTTATTAAAGCGGCAATGTGATAAATCAAATTGACAGATATGTTCGTCAAATATTCTTTGACCCAGTCCGGACTATGGGATTGGAAGGCAAAAAATTAATTGACCCAGTCCGGTCTAAGGGATTGGAAGATGAACAATGAATTGACCCGGTCCGCACTATGGGATTGAAAGGCGAAAAATTAATATATCAGTTCGTTCATTGAAAATATTGTGTAAATTATAACACAATCGCTTTAACAATCTTTAACATGTTTTCAATAGACGACCTGCGCCATAGGCGAGAGCCGCTAAGTCGAGCAATATCCAGGTCACCTTGCGGTCTTGCGAAATGTGTCTCAGATTGCGGGCAAGCAGAAGTCTATCATACTAGAAGTACTCTACTACCATTACTATCAGTCGACACGCGGTGATACATAAGCCCTTTGACCTTTTCTTGGGGATATCCCGTACTAAAAATAGACACGGGATTGTAGGAAAGCTGTTCAAGGGCACTTACGCACTATATTTAGGTATGTTACAAAAAAATTCAAAATTTTCATTTAACATTTTGATCTATATCACTTGAAAGAGCAGAAAATCAGCATTCCAATGGTATATATAACTTTGAGATTGGATAAGTGTAACCCGAGTTATGAATTTTTAAAGTAATAAAATTCGTAATAGAGGCAAAGAGGATAAATTGAAACCATTTTTGACATCTTTCAGCTAAAATTAACTGTAACTACTAACTCACACATTTGTTTATCAATATTGTTCAATTTGGTATCAAAAGAAAGGTTCAGAGCTCTATCTAAACAACTATAAAAAATAAAAAATAAAAATTTTTTTTTTAGTAAGTTAGTATGAAACTGAGAGCAGACGAACTTTACCGACCGCCATGTTGGATGTGAATACAACATGGGTGACAATCCGGGCGCAAAGCGGCGCATCCGTTAAAAGGTACTTCGCATCGCTTTATCGACTTGAAACTTTGGGAAACAGCAGGAAAATGGTCAAACTAACTGTTCAGAGGGGTCTCATAAGAGTTCAAAGGCTATAAATTGGTTTATAAAAGTACCTCTTTTGTGTCTTCTTCGCCCGATATTCTGGCCGGCGAGCTCGACAGTGTTGGACTCGCCATCTTTCTCAATCTTAAAGTCAAGAATGTGCTCTACGTCTTCGACAGGGTGCCCATGTGATGTAAATTTGGACAAGAATAGAAAAGAGGACCCCAAAACTGAGACAGTGTGAGTGATCAGAAAATGGGGGACCATTTTCAATGACGTCAAAAATCATTGAGCTGCGCACGCATTTTGTAACATACCTACTATATTCGATGTTCAATTCACGACTTAAAACCTTTGGGATAAATCAAACAGAATAAAATACAAGAATATAGAGTTCAGAAAAGAAGAACAAAAGTTGAAAATTAAGTAAAAATGTTTTACAAAAGACTTGCCAATTACGGAACTCGAACTCAAGACTGCCGGCACTGGAGGCAAGACTGCCGGCACTGGAGGCAAGACTGCCGGCACTGGAGGCAAACGTACTACAGTCAAACCTGTCTAAAGAGACCAATCAAGGTACTGAGCAAAAGTGGTCTCTTTAGACAGGTGGTCTTTATGGACAGGTGATGATTTATATAGTCGTACAAACCGTTGGGGATCCTTTGGGGCGGTCTTAAAGGGCAGGTGGTCTTTATGGACAGGTGGTCTCCGGGGCAGGTTCGACTGTCACACCCTGCCAACGAGGCACACAAAATTTAAGCGTGAAAACTAATACTTGAACTGCAAACATACCTTCTACGTGCCCGGGTTCTCGATCGAGCATTTGTCGACTCGTCGGAGTCGCCGTTCGTATTTGTGTTTTGTACGTTTTCTTGATCTCATCATTACATGTAGTCGCGGTGTTACCTATAAGGCATTACATTTTCAACAAAGCCGAGGTTATTAAAAAAACAGAAAAAAGAATGAGTAATTCGGGGGAAATTGTCCCTCTGGAATTACTTAATAATTAAGCAAATTTTGATTATTTCGATTCATTACATCATCCGAAACGTTTGGAATGAATAAAATATAAGAATTTCGAGTTCAGAATAAAATAATTGCATTCGACTGAAGAGGATCGAACCCGGGACCACAAAAGTCAGGATTAGCGCATGATCGGGTGCTTTACCAACTGAGCTATTCTGTCGCACTATGGGTGAGGGAGATTTTAACTTCAAATATTACATTGAGTTCTCGAGTGTGGCGCCAACTCGAGTTTCCGAGTCTCTCCGTTCGTATTTGTGTACAGTTCTCTTTATCTCACTGTTCGAGGCAAGTTAGGTTAATAACTGACCCTATGCTACCGTTCACTTCGTATGCGTTTGGAAAGCAATATCAAGTAGTAACCATTTCAAGCGGGACCAACATTATGTTATGGCCTGGCTTCGAAATGCATTGACCAATCGCTAAAATGCGCTGACGTCATTGCATGAAAGGATTTCGAACCCAAACTCCTCTATTCTAGATGACATACAAAGGATTTTGTTCGGAAGGACGACGATCTATTGACGGTTTATCATATACTGTTCAAAAAAAGAAACGCATAGTTGCTACTTGCCAAATTTGTTTTATTTTTCGAAAAAATTAACAGAAAATCCAATATTTAGATTATTTGTTTGAAATTTGGTATGGACACAGTTGAATGCACACACAGTTCATTTGCATCTTCAAATCAATCAGTCAATCAATACGATTGGGTGCCGAGGCTGTCAAGTCAGTAGGGGGTGTGACTGCATTGAGCAGCAACAACTGCCCGGCACCTTCTGGGCATGGACTGGATCAGATGCCGGATATCTTGCTGTGGGATGGTGTCCCACTCCTCCTGAAGTGCCTGCAATAGATCGCGGTGATTTGCCGGCGCTTCTTCTCGCCTGCGCACACGTCTGTCCAATTCATCCCAGAGGTGTTCTATCGGGTTCATGTCTGGCGACATGGATGGCCAGGGAAGCACCTGGACATGGTGGTCGGTGAGGAACTGGGTGGTGAGTCGTGCTGTGTGCGGGCGAGCGTTGTCCTGCTGGAATATGGCATCCTGGTCAGCCAGAAGAGGAAGGGCGTGTGGGCGCAGAATTTCCTCCACGTATCGCTGGGCAGTTATGCGCCCTTGGACGTGCACCAGGGTGCTCCTTCCAGCGGTATTGATCGCCCCCCACACCATGACGCCTCCACCACCATGAACGGGTGCCTCATCCACACAGTTGGGCGCGTAACGTTCGTTTACTCTCCGGTAGACCCTCCTCCGACCATCATGTCGCTGGAGCAGGAAGTAGGACTCGTCGCTGAACCACACGTGTCTCCAGTGATTACGGACGGTCCAGCGAAGGTGCTGGTTGCCCCACTGCACTCGGTTCTGGCGATGGCGGCGGGTGAGGACAGCTCCTCTGTGAGGTCTGCGAGCTCTCAAACCAGCTTCATGCAGGCGGTTCCGCACGGTCTGGTCCGATAATCGGTGTGGCCCGGGGAGAGCCTGGACAGAAGATGAGGCCGACAGGAAACGATTCCGGAGGTGGCGGAGCCGTATGAAGCGGTCGTGAGCAGCAGTTGTCGCCCTTGGTCTTCCCGCTCGTGGCAAGTCAGCAACGGAGCCAGTGGCTTGAAACCTGACCCACAGTCTACTGATGGTGCTCTGGGACACGTGGAAGTGCCTGGCGATTGCACTTTCACTTTGGCCTGCTTGTAAACGACCCAATGCAATTTGGCGGTCTTCTCTGCTCAATCGGGCCATCTTTCGTCGCTGAATTGTCGTCTGATTTCTTTGTGGCGAACAATCCGCTTTTATGGGTTTTGGAAGACATGGTGAGAGCTCAATATTCCCCGAGTTTCACGAGATTACACTGAAGCATGACGAGTGGTCATGCCAAATGAGCAATTTTGACATTGTAGCCACTGATAACGCATGCGTCACGTGCAGAGCTCACTTGTGGCAATGGACGAAAGGTCGACGACCAGATAAACATTTTCTGCAGTTTGGTGGATATCCTTGTAGCCATATAACTAAATTATCCAAATATTACAAGCTATGCGTTTCTTTTTTTGAACAGTATATAAAGGGAAGCAAGCGGTTAAAAACGGGTGTCGATAGAGCCAATTCTTTTCTTTCTTTTCTTTATTTGGTGTTTAACGTCGTTTTCAACCACGAAGGTTATATCGCGACGGGGAAAGGGGGGAGATGGGATAGAGCCACTTGTCAATTGTTTCTTGTTCACAAAAGCACTAATCAAACATTTGCTCCAGGGGCTTGCAACGTCGTACAATATATTACCTCACTGGGAGAATGCAAGTTTCCAGTACAAAGGACTTAACATTTCTTACATACTGCTTGACTAAAATCTTTACAAACATTGACTATATTCTATACAAGAAACACTTAACAAGGGTAAAAGGAGAAACAGAATCCGTTAGTCACCTCTTACGACATGCTGGGGAGCATCGGGTAAATTCTTTCCCCTAACCCGCGGGGGGGATAGAGCCAATGAACAGTGATGTAAACTTGTAGTATTTCATCCACTTATGGGACAAGTTTATTCGAACTGCCCGCGGCTTCAAAGAGCGAGGTGCGACTGAGTAGATCTATCCATGTGGATCAAAGGGCCCCACTGATATACGCACACACAACAAAACTTTAACGAGATTTTTAACTACCCATCTATCTAATCATCATCGTTTTATGTTTATATGCAACGCATAAACACAATTAAAGTCCATGAATATAAAACAAAATCAAACGCGGACGTTCATAATAACGTTTCATTCGTTGGTTTTGTTTGAGTTGTTTTGCATCAGAGTCTCAGTGTTGGATGATTAACTCTTATCTCGCCAATCTGGGAAAATAAAGCTGCGTTTTTTGGGTGTTTTTGTTTATGACAAGACTAACAACCATGCAACACAAATATCCCCCATCATGCTAAGGGGAGATAATCAATGAAACACAAGCCTTATGATCAGTCAAGTTCAATTTTACTGGACTGATAAATCAACATAGGTAAAGGTTTTGGCATAAAATGGGCACGGATTGGCGGAAGATAAGCATGGCTAAGGGGGGGTAACTGCTTTATTGTAAAATTCCATCCCTCCAAAAGCTGGGTCTGGTTTAACTGGCAACAACGGGTCTGAGATCCACTGCAAACCTTCATTTGCCCCTGAGTCAGCATGGTCGGGGTGTGAAACCATTACCATGTGCTTGCTTTCCGGCACCCATGCTGCTGTTTTGCGGGGCTTTGCTACCAGCCCCAGGCCTCAGATCTGGAGGGAGCAGGGTCCAGAACCGGCCACGGGATATCCCATCCCGTGGTTACGCTTGCCACATCCCGTGGTTCGCTTGGGCTCACCTGTGGACCCTGCGTAAGTCCGGTAACAATTTACCAAATTACAGCCGAATGCAGTGTCCCCCTTTACCATGCTTATCTCCCGCCAACTGTACCAGGTGACAAGAAATGCAACAAATAATAGTTTAAAATTGCGAAATATGCAGCCACGTGTTTCAGTCACACCCCTCGCTAGTGCCTGGTCTAGTAAGGCCACGTGTTTCAGCCACACCCCTCGCTAGTGCCTGGTCTAGTAAAGCCACGTGGGAAGGTTTGACTCAATAAAAGCAAGAATATTCACTCTTTCACAACCTAAACAAACCTAACAAAGTTATTTCCGCACTTCGTCCGTCTGTTTGAGACACCGTTTTTTGAATGTAACATTTGTTTTGTCCACGCAGGTGCTCTTCGTCTAGTGGGCGGATCCAGTAGCAAGGAAGGCCGTCTGGAGGTGTTCCTGCACGGCCAGTGGGGAACAGTCTGCCAGAACAAGTGGGGCAAGCGTGATGCCAGAATTGCCTGCAGGCAGTTGGGATTGCCCAGGTCTGATGCTCTGTTATTCAAGTGCGTGTGTGGGTCGGTGGAGTGGGAGTGTGTGTGTTCATGTGTGTGAGTGGGGTTGGGGTGTGTGTGCATGTGTGGTTTGCGGGTGTGTGCGTGTGCGTTTGTGAGCACGCATGTGTGTTTGTGTGTGCGTGTGCGATATATGTGGAAGTGTTACTGCTGACCCACTGTTTATGTGCCTAAGGAGGGATACGGGGGATGGCGTTTGTGTGTGAGCTTTCTTGCGTGCTTGCATTAAAGGACACCAATTATCCCAATCCATCTGTTCGGGGCATCCATCCACACCTCTTCCCGTTCTAACCTACTCGTCATAACAAAAAGTACACACATACATTTAGCTATAGATCTTTGCGATGCGGCCAGTTATATCAAAACCAAGTATATTGCCAGAACGAAGGTCATTCATTCCCCTACCTTTTGCGAATTTGATTTTGGGGGGTGTGTCCTAGGTCTCCGGTCCACTGCATAAACACTAATTCATGAAAAATGAAACTCTTTATTCCATACAGTAGGGGAATGTCCAAATATCTTTCTGGCAATACACATGGTTTTAATATAACTCGCCGCATCACACAGATCTACAGCTAAATGTTTGTGTGTACTTTTTTTTATGACGAGTAGTGTAGTTCAGGGCAACTATGCTCAGGCTAATCCAACTGTTCATTTTTTTCAGCCGACACGCCATCGCCTACAGGGGAAACCGAGCGCCTAAGAGCCCCTTTGGTCCCGGAACTGGCACCATCTGGCTTGACCAACTTCGATGCAGGGGTACAGAGCGGAAGCTCATTTCTTGCCATGGCGATACTGACGGACGAAACAACTGCAACCACTCTCAAGACGTTGGACTCCGCTGCCACTAAGATGATCTAGGATTGTGTAATGAATGCCACATTCCTTACACTTTTTCAGCGTATGTTCGGTACGCCTTCCTGTCTGTTTTAGTGCCAGCAACACTTTGTCATGAGGTTTATGTCGTCCAAACTCCGCTTTTCTGCCTTTCTTTTGGGCATAGTATAGCAACTATTAGTTGCTATACCTTTGGGGTTTTTCTGTGTCTCACGTGTGCATCCACTGTTGATAAGATAGGAATATGCCAGTCTAGTTTAACCCCCCCCCCCTCTTATGACCTCAACCATTGGAAAATCAGGTTTCAGAAAAGAGGGAGTCTTAAAATGAGGATAAGTTTACAGAGGGTATGAACAGAAAGTCTGAAAAAAGCAACGTCTTAAAATGAAGATAAGTTTACAGAGGGTATGAACAGAAAGTCTGAAAAAAGCAACGTCTTAAAATGAAGATAAGTTTACAGAGGGTATGAACAGAAAGTCTGAAAAAAGCAACGTCTTAAAATGAAGATAAGTTTACAGAGGGTATGAACAGAAAGTCTGAAAAAAGCAACGTCTTAAAATGAAGATAAGTTTACAGAGGGTATGAACAGAAAGTCTGAAAAAAGCAACGTCTTAAAATGAAGATAAGTTTACAGAGGGTATGAACAGAAAGTCTGAAAAAAGCAACGTCTTAAAATAGGGGAAACCTTAAATTGGGGGGGGGGGGGGGGTGTTTAACAGGGGGTTCCACTGTACCTTTCTGACATTCATCTTGAACGTAGTAACTATAAGCTTTCTTCTCTATTTAAATGCAAGCAAGACTTTGTGTCATCCACATTTCGCTTTCTTGTCCGTATGCCTAATACCAGAGACATAGATAGAAGAGATGCGAAGCGCTGTCTTCCCACTTGCGTTATCCTCGCCTACGGCAGGGGCAAGTAATCCTCCCACTAGCGCCAAGCTGGCAATTGTTCGCGTACTCTTCGCCTACGACAGGGGCAAGTAATCCTCCCATGACTGGCGCCAAGCTGGCAATTGTTGTGTTTTTAAAGAGTTATAACTGTTTCATAGAAAATCATAGATAATAAAACATGCAAAATGTTGATTATTTCCACTCAAGAGAAACAGAAAATCACAAGAAGAAGACTATTGCATTATTTGGTGATTAGAAGATGAATCCTAAAGTAAGCAATTTCGCTCATTTCTCCTTAAAAACTTTTTATCCACACGCCAGTGTATGTGCGAGAACCACTTGAGTGAGACTTATAAGCATCAAATTTAATTACAGCGCGTCAAAAATTATACAAACAGATTAATGTATACACCAGTAATGCATTTGCCAGTCAAGGGAAAGCAAAGTTTCGCACAAAAGAAAATATTAGCTCCCAAACATTGCCTCCACGCACAATGGACTTAGAAACAATGGCCGCAAGAACAGAAGGAACCGTTTTTGACTCACTTCGGGAAGCCAATCCTCTCAAATGCATTCGTGTGCACACTATTGAAGCTACAGAATATGAATCAAGTTTACCGTACACTGATATCTCTCGTCTGAAGCTGGATATATCCAAAGAAATATGACAGAAAAGCACTTCAAATCGGTGTCAGAGAGCAAGCGAACAACTTAGTACGGGATGGCGCAAGGTCACGCTGACCGAGCGCGGCCCGCGTAGCCTAAGAGTTCACGCGAGCGGCCCTCGATTCGCATCTCTGTATGTATGTCTCTGCTAATACTCATTCTTTTGTTGTTGTTTCTTTTTTTGTCAAACAGGCAAAACTTTATATCAAATAATTCGTTTTCTGATGTATGCCCATGGTTTTTCTCTTGTGAAAGATTGTGTGTGTCCTCACGCTACTTAAGTTATACAGGTATACAGATCTCTCTCTGTAAAACCACTTACCTTATACAGGTATACACATCTCTCTCTGTAAAACCACTTACCTTATACAGGTATACACATCTCTCTCTGTAAAACCACTTACCTTATACAGGTATACACATCTCTCTCTGTAAAACCACTTACCTTATACAGGTATACACATCTCTCTCTGTAAAACCACTTACCTTATACAGGTATACACATCTCTCTCTGTAAAACCACTTACCTTATACAGGTATACACATCTCTCTCTGTAAAACCACTTACCTTATACAGGTATACACATCTCTCTCTGTAAAACCACTTACCTGGTGCAAATAAAGATTGATTCCTATTATTTTACCTTTATTTTTTACTTGAAAATTGCTGTGTGTGTATGTGTGTGTGTGTGTGTGTGTGTGTGTGTGTGTGTGTGTGTGTGTGTGTGTGTGTGTGTGTGTTCTTTCTTTATTTGGTGTTTAACGTCGTTTTCAACCACAAAGGTTATATCACGACGGGGAAAGAGGGGAGAGGGGATAGAGCCACTTATCCTACATACGTGAGAGAGACACCCGTGAGATAATAATCGTTCAAATCACACGTGTGTATATCATGTAAATGAGGTCATGTCAAGCAAGTCTGGCAGGGACCTGTTTTTCCACTGCTTATGATGCCAAAGTCACCGAGACAAACGTCATTATAGAAACACAAATTGCGCTCGCTAATTACCCTCGATGAATCTTTAGAACTAACACGTCACGCCACACTTTCAGAGTGACGTTTCTTTGCTTTGACGTAATAGATTGCACGAGGCTTTAGAAGAGATCGAGGTTCTAAAACAAGCGTCTTCGATTTAGCTGCCTCGAATGCAGGACATTTTCAGTAAAATACACGTAAGTACAGTATGTAGGATAAACAGAATACTACATGGCTTGCTGTTCCGTACCAGATTTACACTCGTTGCTTTTTCAAATAGTGAACAGCTCGCTTTCGCTCGCAGTTCAATATTTAAAAAAACAACTCGTGTAAATCTGGTACGACACAGCAAGCCATGTAGTATTCTCTATTTGTCAATTGTTTCTTGTTCACAAAAGCACTAATCAAAAATTTGCTCCAGGGGCTTGCAACGTAGTACAATGTATTACCTTACTGGGAGAATGCAAGTTTCCAGTACAAAGGACTTAACATTTCTTACATACTGCTTGACTAAAATCTTTACAAAAATTGACTATATTCTATACAAGAAACACTTAACAAGGGTAAAAGGAGAAACAGAATCCGTTAGTCGCCTCTTACGACATGCTGGGGAGCATCGGGTAAATTCTTCCCCCTAACCCGCTGGGTGTGTGTGTGTGTGTGTGTGTGTGTGTGTGTGTGTGTTGTTTGTTTGTTTGTTCGTTCATGGGCTGAAACTCCCACAGCTTTTACGTGTATGACCGTTTTTACCCCGCCAGTTAGGCAGCCATACGCCGCTTTCGGAGGAAGCATGCTGGGTATTTTCATGTTTCTATAACCCACCGAACTCTGACATGGATTACAGGATCTTTTTCGTGCGCACTTGGTCTTGTGCTTGCGTGTACACACGGGGGTGTTCGGACACCGAGGAGAGTCTGCACACAAAGTTGACTCTGAGAAATAAATCTCTCACCGAACGTGGGGACGAACTCACGCTGACAGCGGCCAACTGGATACAAATCCAGCGCGCTACCGACTGAGCTACATCCCCGCCCCTGTGTGTGTGTGTGTTTGTGCATGATTATGTGTTGTGGGTTTGAATGTAGCAGGCATGAAACAGAGGAATACCAAAAAGAAGACAAGTGCCGCAAGGGCAGGGGGTGCATGATTGTGTGTTGGTGGGTTTGAATGTAGCAGGCATGAAACAGAGGAATACCAAAAAGAAGACAAGTGCCGCAAGGGCAGGGGGTGCATGATTGTGTGTTGGTGGGTTTGAATGTAGCAGGCATGAAACAGAGGAATACCAACAAGAAGACCAGTGCCGCAAGGCCAGGGGGTGCATGATTGTGTGTTGGTGGGTTTGAATGTAGCAGGCATGAAACAGAGGAATACCAACAAGAAGACCAGTGCCGCAAGGGCAGGGGGTGCATGATTGTGTGTTGGTGGGTTTGAATGTAGCAGGCATGAAACAGAGGAATACCAACAAGAAGACCAGTGCCGCAAGGGCAGGGGGTGCATGATTGTGTGTTGGTGGGTTTGAATGTAGCAGGCATGAAACAGAGGAATACCAAAAAGAAGACAAGTGCCGCAAGGGCAGGGGGTGCATGATTGTGTGTTGGTGGGTTTGAATGTAGCAGGCATGAAACAGAGGAATACCAAAAAGAAGACAAGTGCCGCAAGGCCAGGGGGTGCATGATTGTGTGTTGGTGGGTTTGAATGTAGCAGGCATGAAACAGAGGAATACCAAAAAGAAGACAAGTGCCGCAAGGCCAGGGGGTGCATGATTGTGTGTTGGTGGGTTTGAATGTAGCAGGCATGAAACAGAGGAATACCAACAAGAAGACCAGTGCCGCAAGGCCAGGGGGTGCATGATTGTGTGTTGGTGGGTTTGAATGTAGCAGGCATGAAACAGAGGAATACCAACAAGAAGACAAGTGCCGCAAGGCCAGGGGGTGCATGCTTGTGTGTTGGTGGGTTTGAATGTAACAGGCATGAAACAGAGGAATACCAACAAGAAGACCAGTGCCGCAAGGCCAGGGGGTGCATGATTGTGTGTTGGTGGGTTTGAATGTAGCAGGCATGAAACAGAGGAATACCAACAAGAAGACAAGTGCCGCAAGGCCAGGGGGTGCATGCTTGTGTGTTGGTGGGTTTGAATGTAACAGGCATGAAACAGAGGAATACCAACAAGAAGACAAGTGCCGCAAGGCCAGGGGGTGCATGCTTGTGTGTTGGTGGGTTTGAATGTAACAGGCATGAAACAGAGGAATACCAACAAGAAGACCAGTGCCGCAAGGCCAGGGGGTGCATGATTGTGTGTTGGTGGGTTTGAATGTAGCAGGCATGAAACAGAGGAATACCAACAAGAAGACAAGTGCCGCAAGGCCAGGGGGTGCATGCTTGTGTGTTGGTGGGTTTGAATGTAACAGGCATGAAACAGAGGAATACCAACAAGAAGACCAGTGCCGCAAGGCCAGGGGGTGCATGATTGTGTGTTGGTGGGTTTGAATGTAGCAGGCATGAAACAGAGGAATACCAACAAGAAGACAAGTGCCGCAAGGCCAGGGGGTGCATGCTTGTGTGTTGGTGGGTTTGAATGTAACAGGCATGAAACAGAGGAATACCAACAAGAAGACAAGTGCCGCAAGGCCAGGGGGTGCATGCTTGTGTGTTGGTGGGTTTGAATGTAACAGGCATGAAACAGAGGAATACCAACAAGAAGACCAGTGCCGCAAGGGCAGGGGGTGCATGATTGTGTGTTGGTGGGTTTGAATGTAACAGGCATGAAACAGAGGAATACCAACAAGAAGACAAGTGCCGCAAGGCCAGGGGGTGCATGCTTGTGTGTTGGTGGGTTTGAATGTAACAGGCATGAAACAGAGGAATACCAACAAGAAGACAAGTGCCGCAAGGCCAGGGGGTGCATGCTTGTGTGTTGGTGGGTTTGAATGTAACAGGCATGAAACAGAGGAATACCAACAAGAAGACAAGTGCCGCAAGGCCAGGGGGTGCATGATTGTGTGTTGGTGGGTTTGAATGTAGCAGGCATGAAACAGAGGAATACCAACAAGAAGACCAGTGCCGCAAGGGCAGGGGGTGCATGATTGTGTGTTGGTGGGTTTGAATGTAACAGGCATGAAACAGAGGAATACCAACAAGAAGACAAGTGCCGCAAGGCCAGGGGGTGCATGCTTGTGTGTTGGTGGGTTTGAATGTAACAGGCATGAAACAGAGGAATACCAAAAAGAAGACAAGTGCCGCAAGGGCAGGGGGTGCATGATTGTGTGTTGGTGGGTTTGAATGTAACAGGCATGAAACAGAGGAATACCAACAAGAAGACAAGTGCCGCAAGGCCAGGGGGTGCATACTCAGGCAGGAGGTAGAGAAAGGGGCAATGGCCCTTGTGTAGAATTTCTAGAATTTTACAACCTTACATGGAAACCTTAATGCACTGCTGTATATGTGAACTTTTATGACAGTTCCTGACACGAGAAAGAGTTGTAAATATAATATTCAAATCCTGAAAATAAACGGTTTTTTAGAAGAGGAAATATAAAACAAAATAAGAGGCATTTCCTCTTTAAAGAGAAAGTTTTCATGCCTGATGTAGAATACCTCCTGTTCATCTCGCTTGGAAGAGAAACGTCTAAAATCTTCTGGAAACAGTTTATTTCTGTTACAAAAGAAGAATCACTACAACAGCCAAGTAACAATGAAAAAAGAATACAGTAACTATTTTCATTCATATTGTGAGTCATTCACTCAGCATTCTGACTCATTGAAAGTAGGAACTGCTGCAAACACAATGTTATGATCTGAATTCTTCATACTATTTCAACAGTTCTTAGGTGGGAGAGAAACAAAAAATTTTTTTTTTAATGATATGTTAATTTACCCTAATCCTTGTCCTTATTCATTCACCCTCTGACTGTGTCTTCTGTTTCTTATCATTATTCTTCTGCGTTCCCATTGTGTGTCTTCTGTTTAAACTAAAGACTCATTTGACACAATACAAAAGGAACAATCTTAACACAGAGAGAATGCCAGATGCTGAACTTATTCACAAGCAATTAAGATGTTTGAATCTGTAAGAGTTTCTCCACTCTGACAAAATTCTTTCTTTTCTTTCAGTAGGATTTCATCCGTTCAGCCAAAGATCGTTCTATACCTTTCATATTGGTAAAAAGCACAAAACCGTTTAGTCATTCTCACACCTTCAAAATGCAAGCCAGATGGAATAGAATATATGACTTTAAATCTATTTTCAATTTTGGTCATAAACGCTTAACACAAATAAGAAGAATCTTTCAACAAATCTTCCAACCTAGTGCACATCGCCCTGTGTCAGTTAAAGTGCTTTGACTTCAAAACTTTGTGATCATTCAAATGTTTGGCTGAACACCGACGAGAAAGATCATTCATTACGTATTCAACCTTAATGCCAACAGTGGGCAATCCTAATAAATCCTCTCTTTGTGAAACACACACATGATATATGAACACACAGATCCTGGAGTCTGTAGCACGCCAACAGTTCAACATTTTAAAAAATCCTCAAGAAAACATGGCCTTTGTTTGTTGAATACAGATTATGTAGAGCATTAGAGAACAAACAAGTTTGAAAATAAAGTTCTTGCCGCCAAGTTCTGTCTCACTTGCTCAACAGATGCAGGTAAGTAAGCCCATGCACATTCATACACACACACACACACACACACACACACACACACACACAGACACACACACACACACACACACACACACACACACACACACACACACACACACACACACACACACACACTCACACACACACACACACACACACACACACACACACACACACACACACACACACACACACACACACACATACACACACACACACACACACACAACCCCATCATCTCAAACACACATGCGCATGCATGCACTCACGCACATCCACACACACACACTTATACACATCACCATAATCTCAAATACACACACACTTATACACATCACCATAATCTCAAATACACATTCACAAGTGCACACACCAACACAAAGAATGAATTATTCAATCCCATCTGCTCCTCTTCTTTCGCCGGTTAGCTTCTGACGCGCTCTCATTCTGATGCGAGGAAGCAGGACGCATGTGGATTGGTGCCTGGGCCTCCCCGTCGCGACTCTGAGACATAGGGGGCAGGATGACGCCTGTCGGCAATTTTTTCTCTTCCTCGTTGGCACCAACAAAACAGGACTTAAACTGAGCCTGAAACAGAACAACAGAAAAGTATAAGAAATGGGTAATTAATTAAAAGGGTGGATGATTCAAGAGCAAGTCAAAGGTGTTGGTGTGCCACAGCAAAAACAAATGTCAAATGAACGATGCATCACGCTAGCCTGTATGACTCAACTCTGCATTTCAAATATGATTTCTCCATTTAAAAAACAAATCTAAGTACACAGTGGTACATACGAGGCAGAGATTTGCTAGGGCTGCACATTATCTTAATCAATAAAGCCAAGTGTTCTTTCATGAATATTAACTATGTCGCTTACAAAGCCATAAAGAAGTCATTCACCAGTTAACATTCATCAGAAGAGCATGTATTATATAACTGCCCTTTAAATGCACCCCTTCCAGCCCCCAGCCCCCGTTCAACACTGCCCTTTAAACGCACCCCTTCCAGCCCCCAGCCCCCGTTCAACACTGCCCTTTAAACGCACCCCTTCCAGCCCCCACCCCTTCCAGCCCCCGTTCAACACTGCCCTTTAAACGCACCCCTTCCAGCCCCCAGCCCCCGTTCAACACTGCCCTTTAAACGCACCCCTTCCAGCTCCCACCCCTTCCAGCCCCCAGCCCCCGTTCAACACTGCCCTTTAAACGCACCCCTTCCAGCCCCCAGCCCCCGTTCAACACTGCCCTTTAAACGCACCCCTTCCAGCCCCCAGCCCCAATTCAACACTGCCCACCCCTTCAGACATTGCTTTTTTCAGATTTTTTTCTTTATAACATCCATGAATTTATCCACATTTTAATTCTGGGGAAGTCCTAAAAGGGGGCTCCACTGTCCTTGAAAATATTCAGACAAACAAAGCGTGCATGCCTCAGTAAATATGCCAGCAAAATAATGGTGTACTCACTATTCCATGACAAAGTAGTTAAATGAAATTACTTAGTAATTATGGTTTCTTTTACTGAACAGAAACAAGAAGAGCAAACGCTCGATCGAGTCACTTTCGCAGTTCTGAATATTATATGAGGCATCAGATGGACAGGAAGAAATTGCTATTCACAACACAATGAGTCACGTTCACATAAAATTTGAGCCCGGTCACTTTTATAGTTTCCGAGAAAAGCCCAACGTTAAGTTGTGTGTTGCCGAACAGAAAAGGCTAGTTATCTCCCTTGTTTTTCTGATAATGTTCGTAAAAGGCTACAGATGTAAATACTTTGATGTAAAGAATAATCCTACAAAGTTTCAATCACATCCGATGAACTTTGTCAAAGATATAAAATGTCTAATTTTTCCTTTGACGCTGACCTGTGACCTTGAAAAAGGTCAAAGGTCAACGAAACCATCGTTAAAGTGTAGAGGTCATTGGAGGTCACGACTAAACAAAATATGAGCCCGATCGCTTTGATAGTTTCCGAGAAAAGATATAAAATGTCTAATTTTTCCTTTGACGCTGACCTGTGACCTTGAAAAGGTCAAAGGTCAACAAAACCATCGTTAAAGTGTAGAGGTCATTGGAGGTCACGACTAAACAAAATATGAGCCCGATCGCTTTGATAGTTTCCGAGAAAAGTCCAACGTTAAGGTGGTGTCTACGGACGGCCGGCCGGCCGGCCGGCCGGCCGGCCGGACGGCCGGACAGACTAACACTGACCGATTACATAGAGTCACTTTTTCTCAAGTGACTCAAAAAACCCAGTAGAAGGTGGCATACCTTATTATTTAAGCAGAGCTGCTTTCTTCTTGCATGCTCTCGATCTCACACGTAACTTTGAACACACACACACATGCACAGACGCATACACACAAACAAACACACTAAAAAACAGTGTTAGCTGCCACGTGAAGCTGCTCTGGTGAGAGGGCACCTACCATGAGACGACACCGCACATTAGCGGACACGTCTTGTCCTTTTGCCTATTATCTTGAAAAACAAACATAGGGCTGTCATTAAAGACCATCTGCACAGTAGGGACACTTTTGGCTGGTCCTTTCATTGCAGGTATTACTGTACTATCTCTCTAGACTCACAGCAAAAGCTTGCCGCATGGTGGAGAGACGGTCGCTGCCTGGACCCCCCAGCACTCCTCCTGTCGTTGCGCGGAAGCCTGTGAAACTGGTGCTGTCCTGAAGCTGAGTAGCCTGCACACACACACCGACAGATAGACGCAACAACAGACACACACACACATAAAAATCAAGATAAATTTCATGGTTTTAATTGATTTTGTTTATTCTTAAATTACATCAGTTTTGTTGTTGTAGCTTGTTTCTTTCCTTTGTCCAGTCTTTCTTTCTTATGCCTTTCAATCTCTCATCCTTACTGCTCCTTGTTATTTGCTTGTTTCTTTAATTTGCTTGTTTCTTTTCTTCTACATTTCTTGCTGTTGTTAGTTCTTTCTTTCTGCCTTGCAATCTCTATTCCTCTAGTTTTCTTCTACCATATTTATCTTTCCTTCTTCGTCTTTTAACCTGAACCTGGTCAAGCTTTGGACTACACAGTCTGGATGATGTAGGTCGTGTACGACCTATAAATGTTCTTTCTCAAAAAGGATTCAACGTAAAACATATAGGTTGTATACAACCCACATAATCCGAATCTGGGGATCAACTTTTTAGCACTTCTTAGCTGAGTATGAGTTGTACACAACCGACGCCATCCGAATAAGGATTAACACCGTAAAATTCCTTCTTAAATTCCATATGCTATATGTCCGTCTGTATGTTATGTCCTAATGCTGTGTGTTGTGTATACTTGCCAAACATATCTATTATAAATGTTGATGGATGAATGATGATAAATTGTAGACGGATGCATGTTATTGATTAAAAGCCCCACAATGATGTGCTTGGCAAAAAAAAAAAAAAAAAAAAAGAATAGAAAAAAAAGAAAAAAAAAGAATAAAAATCATAATTTTATATTTCTGATCTGCAATTGGTTTTCAAATAAAACAAAAAGAGGCAAAAAAAAAAAAAAATAAATAAATAAATAAATAAATTCCATATGCGTTATACATGACCCGCACCATCCAGATTGTCCAGTTCAAGTTAGGCCAACATTTATTTTCTTGTTTACAAATGTATCATTTGAAACTTGGTTGATAGGACGGTCCTATAGAGTCTGAGGACTACATGAAGTCTCAAGCAAAAACTCTGAATAGTTTCAGTGTCAGACACGACATACTTTTTATGTTCATAAAACATGTTTTGAGTATACTTGCAATGATGAATTATTTGTTATTTTAGCATGTAATTTGTATGCATTATTCTGACGATGTAAAGAAACAAGGAAATTCGTTTTGTGTAAAAGAAATAGATGCTTCGTATGTCTGTGGGACCCTGTTTTTACCGTCATGTCTATTACCTGTCACATAGTGTACATGCACAATAAACTATTTCATGTCTATTACCTGTCACATAGTGTACATGCACAATAAACTATTTCATGTTCAGGAATGAAAAAGTTGGAAAACAACATGCTGCTACTGCTGCAAATGCAAGTCTATTACACCATGTTCATAAGCATTCTGCATGATATCGTTCTTTATATTTTTTGTGCACAGATAATATTGAACTAAAATGAATGAAAGACATGTCTAAACCAGCACTCTGCTCCTTACCGATTCAGATCCAAGGCCTGGTCTTTCTTTCACGCCTAGTGCTCGGCCTCCCATGAACTTTCCTTTGCCACCCTTAAATCTCTTCTTGAACCAAGGGCACTGCACAGTCAATAAACATGGTTGGAATGAGCCAGTAACAAAACTAATATACATTGTACTGTACCATTCACAGATTTGGGAACCCTTGTTTTGCACTTGTAGTATTCTCAAACAAACTTGGTGTCATTTCATAAAAATGAGCGTACTCCACACAGCATTTGCTTCAAACATGCTTCACACACGTCTGTAGCACCGTTGATTAATTTTTCCAATACATTTAAAACAAATGCTTTTTTCAATGATTTACTGACAAAACTGTAATCATGTGTCAAAATATCGGATCAGCTTCAGGACGCCTTTGTGAAGACAAGTAGTGCAGGAACTTTTCTCGTCATATTTTTTTTTCACCGACCATACTGATTGTATTCTAGACAATGATGCGTACAAAATACGGCGAAATCGTATGGGTTCACAGGTCTGCATTCAAGCCATGAAAGTCAGCATCTAAAATGTAAAGTCTTCTTCTCATCCAGATTGACTGTCCACAACAAGTACAGTCTTCTTCTCATCCAGATTGACTGTCCACAACAAGTACAGTCTTCTTCTCATCCAGATTGACTGTCCACAACAAGGTACATGTACCCCAGAGATGCTTCACCTAGAGGGTCCCAGGACCCCCATGTTGATCTGTTAGGGGGTCCAAGGACTCTTCAGCACAACTTTAGGGGGTCCAAGGACTTCTCAGCACAGCTTTAGGGGGACCAAGGACTCCTCAGCACAACTTTAGGGGTCCAAGGACTCCTCAGCACAACTTTAGGGGGTCCAAGGACTCCTCAGCACAACTTTAGGGGGTCCAAGGACTCCTCAGCACAACTTTAGGGGGTCCAAGAACTCCTCAGCACAACTTTAAGGGGTCCAATGACTCCTCAGCACAACTTTAGGGGGTCCAAGGACCTCCTCGGCACAACCTCAGGGGGTCCAAGGACTCCTCAGCACAACTTTAGGGGGTCCAAGGACTCCTCGGCACAACTTTAGGGGGTCCAAGGACCTCCTCGGCACAACTTCAGGGGTCCAAGGACTCCTCAGCACAACTTTAGGGGGTCCAAGGACCTCCTCGGCACAACCTCAGGGGGTCCAAGGACTCATCGGAACAACTTCAGGGGGTCCAAGGACCTCCTCGGCAAAACCTCAGGGGGTCCAAGGACTCCTCAGAACAACCTCAGGGGGTCCAAGGACTCCTCAGCACAACTTCAGGGGGTCCAAGGACCTCCTTGGCACAACCTCAGGGGGTCCAAGGACTCCTCAGCACAACTTTAGGGGGTCCAAGGACGCCTCAGCACAACTTCAGGGAGTCCAAGGACTCCTCAGCACAAGTTCAGGAGGTCCTAAGACCAGGAAGACTTTTAGAAGTTCTCTGAGTGCTGCACAAAAGCGTTAATTGTCGCATCAATTAGATTAACTCTGTAAATTCACATCAAAACTGATTTGGGCACAGCTATATCTGTATCGGCTTCAACCTCCTTTTCTGTTGTCTTTCCCGCGCTGAACAGGCATTTCATTGGTGCTAACACTAGCAGAGGATTGCAGTCTGAAACTAGGTACCCACGGTTGGAATTATAAGACAAATGAAGTGCGTCCCTGGACCCACTCCTTTCAGGTTTAGTGCGCCGCAGAACAGGCATTTCATTGGTGCTAACACTAGCAGAGGATTGCAGTCTGAAATTAAGTACCCACGGTTGGTATTATAAGACAAGTGAAGTGCGTCCCTGGACCCACTCTTTTCAGGTTTAGTGCGCCGCGGAACAGGCATTTCATTGGTGCTAACACTAGCAGAGGATTGCAGTCTGAAACTAGGTACCTACGGTTGGTATTATAAGACAAGTGAAGTGCGTCCCTGGACCCACTCTTTTCAGGTTTACTGCGCCGCGGAACCCCTTCAGTGAATTTCTGGTACGTGTTTTGTTACTTCTACTTCTAGTGCGTACTGTGCACAGGGACACACAGTTTCACAAGCACTGTTAAATGGAATCAGCCACAATACAAACAGACCTGTACACATAGACACTACACGAGTTGAAGAGAACACCACATTCACCCACAAAGACTACAAAATAAGCGCTGATGCACCTTCAATTTTTGTTCTTTGAATAAATAACAAGAAGGGCAAAGCCCATGGGACTCACATGCTTGACCTTGACATGACCTTGACCTTCAGGGTCAAGGTCAAATAACTAAACCTAGCAATGACATCATACACTAAGAACTGCTTTACACATTTTTCCTACCAAAATACATGTGACCTTGACCCAAGGTCAAGGTCATCCAAGGTCATGCAACACAAAGCTGTTAATTCAAGACATAGGAAGTACAATGGTGCTTATTGGCTCTTTCTACCATGAGATATGGTCACTTTTAGTGGTTCACAACCTTATTTTGGTCACATTTCATAAGGGTCAAAGTGACCTTGACCTTGATCATATGTGACCAAATGTGTCTCATGATGAAAGCATAACATGTGCCCCACATCATTTTTAAGTTTGAAACAGTTATCTTCCATAGTTCAGGGTCAAGGTCACTTCAAAATATGTATACAATCCAACTTTGAAGAGCTTCTGTGACCTTGACCTTGAAGCAAGGTAAACCAAACTGGTATCAAAAGATGGAGCTTACTTTTCCCTATATATCATATATAGGTGAGGTATTCAATCTCAAAAACTTCAGAGAAAATGTGAAAAATGTGAAAAATAGCTGTTTTTTAGACAACATTTATGGCCCCTGCGACCTTGACCTTGAAGCAAGGTCAAGATGCTATGTATGTTTTTTGGGGCCTTGTCATCATACACCATCTTGCCAAATTTGGTACTGATAGACTGAATAGTGTCCAAGAAATATCCAACGTTAAAGTTTTCCGGACGGACGGACGGACGACTCGGGTGAGTACATAGACTCACTTTTGCTTCGCATGTGAGTCAAAAACTCAAAAACAAACCACACTGGGTCACTCCTTTAAATTTTAGCAATGACTACCCAGTAACAGCTTTACAGCCAATAATGATGTGACAATGACACGAAGATTCTCAGCAAACCCCTTTACCTGATTGGCAAGTTCAAGAAGAGCTGGTGGCGCCGTCTGGTTCGCTCCTTCCAAGTTGCGTACCAGCAAGGGAGCAAACTCTTTGTCTTTGTCAGTAATGAGCGTGTAGGCTGAACCCTTTTCACCTGAAAAAAAATCACATGTCTAGTGATGCCCTTGAAACAAGGAAAAAAGTATTGTAAAACAGAGTAAACTACCAAGAAACAAGTCGCGTAAGGCGAAAATACAATATTTAGTCAAGTAGCTGTCGAACTCACAGAATGAAACTGAACGCAATGCCATTTTTCAGCAAGACCGTATACTCGTAGCATCGTCAGTCCACCGCTCATGGAAAAGGCAGTGAAATTGACAAGAAGAGCGGGGTAGTATTTGCGCTAAGAAGGATAGCACGCTTTTCTGTACCTCTCTTCGTTTTAACTTTCTGAGCGTGTTTTTAATCCAAACATATCATATCTATATGTTTTTGGAATCAGGAACCGACAAGGAATAAGATGAAAGTGTTTTTAAATTGATTTGGACAATTTAATTTTGATAATAATTTTTATATATTTAATTTTCAGAGCTTGTTTTTAATCCGAATATAACATATTTATATGTTTTTGGAATCAGCAAATCATGGAGAATAAGATAAACGTAAATTTGGATCGTTTTATAAAAGAAATATTTTTTTTACAATTTTCAGATTTTTAATGACCAAAGTCATTAATTAATTTTTAAGCCACCAAGCTGAAATGCAATACCGAAGTCCGGGCTTCGTCGAAGATTACTTGACCAAAATTTCAACCAATTTGGTTGAAAAATGAGGGCGTGACAGTGCCGCCTCAACTTTCACGAAAAGCCGGATATGACGTCATCAAAGACATTTATCAAAAAAATGAAAAAAAACGTATGGGGATATCAATCCCAGGAACTCTCATGTCAAATTTCATAAAGATCGGTCCAGTAGTTTGGTCTGAATCGCTCTACACGCACGCACGCACGCACACACATACACACACACATACACCACGACCCTCGTTTCGATTCCCCCTCGATGTTAAAATATTTAGTCAAAACTTGACTAAATATAAAAAGTATTGTAAAACAGAGTAAACTACCAAGAACAAAGTATTGTAAAACAGAGTAAACTACCAAGAACAAAGTATTGTAAAACAGAGTAAACTACCAAGAACAAAGTATTGTAAAACAGAGTAAACTAGCAAGAACAAAATCTGAAGAAGATAGACTGCCAACGCTCCAAAACCAGAATAGCTTCAGGTAAAACTGAAGCCCTGCCTCAGGATACAACATTGTACAACACAAATATTTGACAAAGCTCAGAAGTATGAGCTAATAACCAAAAGGTGGATTGATGGAGAAACAAAGAGAAAATATATGCATGTCTATATCTCCTTCTTCGTTCATGGGCTGAAACTCCCACGTTCACTCATGTTTTTGCACGTGACGTATTTTACGTGTATGACCATTTTCACCCCGCCATTTCGGCAGCCACACGCCGCTTTCGGAGGATGCATGCTTAGTATTTTCTTGTTTCTATAACCCACCGAACTCTGACACGGATTACAGGATCTTTTCCTTGCGCACTTGGTCTTGTGCTTGCGTGTACACACGAAGGGGGATAAGGCACTAGCTGGTCTGCACATAAGTTGACCTGGGCAATTCAGAAAAATCTCCACCCTTAACCGACCAGGCCTGGCCGGGATTCGAACCCACGACCTTCCGCTAGGGAGGTCGGCATCTTATCCGGTGGGCCATTGCGCCCGTCACATGTCTATATGACTGATAGGTAATAAACAATAAACATGTCTCTGTGTACATTTACTAGGGTCACTAAAGCTCTACCTGCTCGTCCTGTTCGTCCGATCCTGTGAGTATGAGTGTCGATGTCTCGAGCAACGTCATAGTTGACCACAGTCCGGATGTGAGGGATGTCAAGACCTCGAGCTGATGGACAGAGAAAACGGGAAAAACATGCATAAATTGCAATAGAGAAAACGGAAAAACATGCATAAATTGCAAAAGAGAAAACGGAAAAACATGCATAAATTGCAATAGAGAAAACGGAAAAACATGCATAAATTGCAATAGAGAAAACGGAAAAACATGCATAAATTGCAATAGAGAAAACGGAAAAACATGCATAAATTGCAATAGAGAAAACGGAAAAACATGCATAAATTGCAATAGAGAAAACGGAAAAACATGCATAAATTGCAATAGAGAAAACGGAAAAACATGCATAAATGCAATCAAACTTAATACAACTCTTTCCAGGCCATGATGGAAAATTATATGAAACCGCAGTCAAGTATACAGTAGCAAAGAACCAGGATATTTAAACCCAGCTGCCTGTCGGCACTTTTTATATTTAGTCAAGTTTTGACTAAATATTTTAACATCGAGGGGGAATCGAAACGAGGGTCGTGGTGTATGTGTGTGTGTGTGTGTGTGTGTGCGTGCGTGCGTGCGTGCGTGCGTGTAGAGCGATTCAGACCAAACTACTGGGCCGATCTTTATGAAATTTGACATGAGAGTTCCTGGGATTGATATCCCCGAACGTTTTTCTCCTTTTTTCGATAAATGTCTTTGATGACGTCATATCCGGCTTTTCGTGAAAGTTGAGGCGGCACTGTCACGCTCTCATTTTTCAACCAAATTGGTTGCAATTTTGGTCAAGTAGTCTTCGACGAAGCCCGGACTTCGGTATTGCATTTCAGCGTGATGGCTTAAAAATTAATTAATGACTTTGGTCATTAAAAATCTGAAAATTGTAAAAAAAAATAAAAATGTATAAAACGATCCAAATTTACGTTTATCTTATTCTCCATCATTTGCTGATTCCAAAAACATATAAATATGTTATATTCGGATTAAAAACAAGCTCTGAAAATTAAATATATAAAAATTATTATCAAAATTAAATTGTCCAAATCAATTTAAAAACACTTTCATCTTATTCCTTGTCGGTTCCTGATTCCAAAAACATATAGATATGATATGTTTGGATTAAAAACACGCTCAGAAAGTTAAAACAAAAAGAGGTACAGAAAAGCGTGCTATCCTTCTTAGCGCAACTACTACCCCGCTCTTCTTGTCAATTTCACTGCCTTTGCCATGAGCGGTGGACTGACGATGCTACGAGTATACGGTCTTGCTGAAAAATGGCAGCTACTTGACTAAATATTGTATTTTCGCCTTACGCGACTTGTTTCTTCAATGCTTTAGTGGTAGTACAAATATTTTTATTACAGCAGACAGTACTGAATGCTAACAGAGAGAGCATAAGGTGTCTTGATTAGAAAATCAGGGGATCAGAACTCCAAAAATGTCCGGTAAGGTAAGGTAGGCTAGGCAAGGCTAAGGTAGGCTAGGCTAGGCTAGGCAAGGCTAAGCTAAGCTAAGCTAGAATAGGCTGGGCTAAGCTTTTGTTATTCTTTTTTCCTGAGAAGCTTAAAGCTACGCTAATCTGATCTAATCTAAGCTTAGCTAAGCTTTGCTATGCTAGGCTAGACTAGGCTAGGCTAGGCTAGGCTAGACTAGGCTAGGCGTAGCTAAGCTTTTGTTATTCTTTTGTCCTGTGAAGTTTCCTTCCTGGAAATTCGATTTGCTTTGTCCCCCGGGGAATGCACACTGCCATCCAGTAAGACACTACCGTAAAAGTCGACCTATAAGACGCACCTGGGTATAAGCCGCACCCCCCGATTTTTAAAAAAAAATCAGAAAAATCCATACACAAGCCGCTCCGGCATACAAGCCGCGCCTAGAAGCAAAGTTCAAGTCAAGAAACATCGAAAGTCAACGAAAAAAACACACACACACACACAAAAACGAACCGGCTAACTTGTCAGTTTTGCACTTTACTTTCAGCATCAGATGTTGAGTGATTCACAGAACTCTGGACTATCAAACTGTCCTCTCGTCCTGCACACAGCACCTGTAGTTAGTTCTGTAAATCACTCAACATCTGATGCTGAAAATCCGCTGAAGTCGGACTCCTCAGTGTCGGAGATGAACAAGTTCAGAATGGCTTCTGGCACAGAGTCACCGGAAGTGTCACTCTCGGCCCCACTGTCAGTGGCTGTCGTGTTGTCTGTCGCGTCGTCTGCTCCAGTGATGATCTCAGCCTTTCTGAAGCCGTTGATGATCGTTGACTTTTTGACAGCATCCCAAGCTTTCAGGACCCACTGGCACACATCTGCAAAGGTTGCTCTACGCATGCGGCCAGTCTTTGTGAATGATTTCTCGCCATCCACCATCCACCTCTCCCACTCATCCCTCATCACCACTTTGAAGGGCCGGTTCACACTGATATCGAGGGGTTGCAGGTACTTTGTTGTGCCACCCGGGATGATAGCGATGATGGAGTTGGTGGCAGTGACTGACTTTTTGACCTTCTCAGTGATGTGTGCACGCATGCTGTCCATGACTAACAGAGCTTTAGTGCGACGGAAGAAACCCCCTGGCCTTTCCCATAGCATTCTGTCAGCCAGGTGTCCATCATCTTCTCATCCATCCACCCCTTCTTGTTAACCTGCACGACGATCCCCTTCGGAAACTTTTCTTTCGGCATTGTGATTCGCTTGAAAATCACCATCGGCGGAAGCTTTTCACCCGAAGCCGTGCACGACAAAACACAGGTGAAGTGTGTTTTTTCATGTCCCGTTGTTTTCAGTGCCACAGAAGACTCGCCCTTTTTGTTTACTGTGCGTGTCAATGGAAGGTCAAAGGTCAACGGAACCTCATCCATATTTATGATGTTCTGTGGGTCAATCAGATTCTCAGCTACCTGCTCTTGTGCGTAGTTTCGAAATGACATCATTTTCTCCTGGACGTCTGGCGGCAGCTGTTGGCACAAAGTTGTACGTGCATGCAGTGACAGACCTTTGCGCCTCAAAAATCGGCAACACCAAGATTGACCGCCTTTGAAGTCGTCTATCTTCAGACGTGTTGCAATGGTGCGTGCTTTCAGACGAAGCTGAACAGTTGAAACACCGCGACCATCCCCACGTTGTGTGTTGACCCAGTCCTCCATTTCGTTTTCTAATTGTGGCCAGCGTGCCTTGCAACCACGGAATGCTTTTGTGGATTTCTTGCATTTCACAAGTTTGCCTCGTTGCTTTCGCCAACGCCTAATCATGCTTTCATTGACGCCGATTTGTTGAGCAGCAGTGCGATTGCCTTTTTCAACAGCCAAGTCTATGGCTGCAAGTTTGTAGGCTGCATCATAGGCCTGCCTCCGTGTTTTCGGCATCGTGGTTGTACGTTGCTTTGTTTTAGGAGATGTGCGTGTTGCTGTTCTCTGTAGTAGCAATGCGAAGTGATCGATCAAAACCGGTGTATGCCAACCCATTACTGTGTGAGTGTAAGTTATTGTCATGCTTCAAACTTCCGGAAAGAAGGTGAGTGAGTGAATTGAGGTAAACACAGCTGATTCAAGGCCATTACACAGCGGCGATCCAACTTCCGGAAACTAGGTCACTGAGCGAAGTCGGATACACGCCACTGATTCAGAAAAAGTCATTCATAAGCCGCACCGCCTTATAAGCCGCAGGGGTCCATTTAGGAAAAAAAAGTCGCGGCTTATAGGTCGACTTTTACGGTACACATTTTTTCTGATTTTTTTTCCAACAAGAGAAATTAGATCAGCCCTCACCTGCTACGTCGGTCGCCACCAGGATGGGAAATTCCTTCTTCTTGAACGCCGAGATGATCTCATTTCTCTCGTTCTGACTGACGTCACCATGCATGAGACCCACTGAAACATCGAGCATCAGTATGAGATACACATGATCTTTGTGATAATAACTGAGATACTACAGCAACATTTTTATATTAAAAAAAGAAACATGCAAGATTATTTTTGTTCTAAATGAAAGGTGGTAAGAAAAGCTAAATAGCAAAATAATAAAGATTGTCAGTAAGTACTGGTGTCACATGACTGATGTGAACCAGTTGATTGGCTAATGGCGATGCGCTAAAACTGTTAGCGCACTCTTGGAGTGCGCTAACTTTTCCACAGAGCGTATTCTTCTGCCCTTTGCCTAAGCGAGAGTGTACTCTCATTCTCAGAAGTAATCAATGACATGTAGCTTATATTCTCCACAATACCAATGATTATGACCATACATTTCCTGCTTCTCAATTAAAGCAGAAGTGTGGTTTTTTTCTGACAGATTGCATGTGCCTGTGCCACAGTTGCCACTGATCTAAAAATAGAACCCGCTGTGTCTAATTTTTCAGTTTCGACTTGCGAAGATTCCTCTCATAATTATGCCATGTTAGTGGCATGTAGCTTATTATCCACATTACCAAATGATGAGTTAGTATACAATTCCCAGCAGCTAACAGAAAACACAAGTGTTATTCCGATAACGTAGCAGCTAGATCAGCACGTAGCAGACTACACTGAAATACGACTGCATATCTGTTTAGTAAATGAATGTTTTTCGAATAATTATTTCAAGGCAAGAACAATCGGAATCAAAAACGTGTAGGGTTTAGAACGTTCTTACCATATATAAGACTTATTACCAGCCTGCCTCATGCGTGCACACTCAGTGCAACGTGACGAGCAATTTTTTTTTTTAAATGAGACTCAGTGCAGTGGTTCGATTGCTATAGCCTGGCAGACGACATAATTCCCGCTCAGCAAATTAACATGTTGGGCAAATGTCAACGATAAAACGATGGGGATATAATACGTGTAGGGTTCAGAGCACTCTTACCGTTCATATTTAGTACCAGACTCCCCGATGAGTGAAGATACCACATGAGAAACATGCCACATTTATTTTGAAAATGTGCTTTCCGTCGACCTTGGCAAGGGGCAAAACTCTGCACAGTCAATCTGTCGAAGCTCGATGAAGGTTTCGAATCGCAAATAACTAAGAGCACAGTCCTTTCTCCGAGTTTAAATGAGGTCTCTATGAAAGATTATCACTTTTTAGCTTAACGCTACACTGGAATTTACCAACAGAAATTAAAACAAGAGTTTGCGTGTGACGAAAGCACGACACACTTGAGACAGCCCACACAAAAGTAGATCTGACACAAACCTGACCACACAGTTACGCCTATCCAAATGCGCGTTGCAAAATGTGCGTTTTGAATCTTCTTTTTTATCTGGCGGTACTGACAATATCGTTATTGAAACAATCCCAGTGCACTAAGGGATTTATAGAGCAAATCTCGAAAATAATTATTGCACTCATCGCTATGCGCTTCGTTCAATAATGAATTTTCTCGATTTGCTCTATAAATCCCTTAGTGCACTGGGATGTCTCAATAACTTAAATAAGAAGTAAGTGACATATTTACCGGAGCATCATTTATGAGACCCCCCCCCCCCCCCCCTCTGGTGTGAAAATAAAAGAGAACTTTCTCTTGTCTACTGCCGGGAGGTCATTAACCTAATCAAAGGGTACCTGTCCTGAGAGATATTTTTGAATGGTCCCAATGTTGGTGTCTGACCACAGGTTCCACTGTGTGAATAAAAGACTACTTACATATGAAGTCTCTCGCCCGAAGCTGTGCAGCCAGTTCCTCTGAGTTGGCTTTCCTCGTCACAAAGATCAGAACACTGCCCGCTGAAATAATACAGATTGTTCATGGTAACTCTCAAAACTTACTGAACAACACTGTATGCCAACAAGATAAAGGCGGTCAAAACTGACTGAACAACACTGTATGCCAACAAGATAAAGGCGGTCACAACTTACTGAACAACACTGTATGCCAACAAGATAAAGGCGGTCAAAACTGACTGAATAACACTGTATGCCAACAAGATAAAGGCGGTCAAAACTTACTGAACAACACTGTATGCCAACAAGATAAAGGCAGTCAAAACTGACTGAACAACACTGTATGCCAACAAGATAAAGGCGGTCACAACTTACTGAACAACACTGTATGCCAACAAGATAAAGGCGGTCAAAACTGACTGAACAACACTGTATGCCAACAAGATAAAGGCGGTCAAAACTTACTGAACAACACTGTATGCCAACAAGATAAAGGCGGTCCTTAACTGAACAACACTGTATGCCAACAAGATAAAGGCGGTCCTTAACTGAACAACACTGTATGCCAACAAGATAAAGGCAGTCACAACTTACTGAACAACACTGTATGCCAACAAGATAAAGGCGGTCCTTAACTGAACAACACTGTATGCCAACAAGATAAAGGCGGTCACAACTTACTGAACAACACTGTGTGCCAACAAGATAAAGGCGGTCACAACTTACTGAACAACACTGTATGCCAACAAGATAAAGGCGGTCACAACTTACTGAACAACACTGTGTGCCAACAAGATAAAGGCGGTCACAACTTACTGAACAACACTGTATGCCAACAAGATAAAGGCGGTCACAACTTACTGAACAACACTGTATGCCAACAAGATAAAGGCGGTCACAACTTACTGAACAACACTGTGTGCCAACAAGATAAAGGCGGTCAAAACTTACTGAACAACACTGTATGCCAACAAGATAAAGGCGGTCCTTAACTGAGCCAGAAGTCGACTTCGCTTAGTCTTTTCACCTAAAACCTCAGTGCTAAAGCTTGGGTGAAGTATACTTCAGCAAGTTAACACTTTCTACCCCAGCTATGTTGACCAATTTTTTTTAGCCGAGACCAGCTGTGCTGCAGCAGGTCACTCAGAATTGTAGTAACTGTGTAGAAATATAAAATTTCAAAAATAAATTTTGATTTAATTAATATACTTACCAACTCACATAGAAAGCATTAACTTCAGTTAAAGTGCTAGGACACTGAACTACGCTTCACCCCAAAGGGGAAGCAACCCCCTAAAAAAGAACGGCCTTGACCTCTAACCCAAGCTATACAAGAGTCGAGGTCATACCGTCACGTGACCTATCACGCGTGACTCAACCGCCGCCATGTTGAAACCTCACTCCCACTGAAGTGATCTGTTCATTTTTAGGGAAACCCTAAGCAATAACTTCGTTTTGTGATAAGACATTGAAGCACTCTTGCATGGCAACATGGGGAAATAACTCTGAAACAAAAACCGTATGCCATATAAGGCATGGTCCTTAGCGGTTATTTCCACTACCGGTGTACTGCGCCTGCGCAGGATGTATACCGGTGAAACTCATCCCGTATTAAAACATATACCCCCTTTAAAAAATTTGCGGGGCAGGCTGGGAGGGAATTCAATATGTGAGTTGGTAAGTATATTAATTAAATCAAAATTTATTTTTGAAATTTTATATTAAATTACATATTCTTACGCAACTCACATAGAAAGCAGATTGCTAATTTAGGTGGTGGGCAAATGAACTCACAGTTAACATCTTGCAAGTATCTGGCCTGTAGCTACAATAGCTGGCAAACCGAAATTTCTGTTCTGCCGAGCACCAGATACGTCCCCAGGAAAACATAAAAAGACATCTTCTGCAGAAGATGTCTAGTAGATGTGTGCTAAAATAGCGGGTACTTAAAATACCCCACCGATAGAAACTCATGACTACGTCCCTGAACGTTCAATGAGCTGCATTCGTGACTTATGTAAGTCTCTCAGACTTGAGAACAGGTAAAGAAGAGGCCTACACTCTGACCTCTTGAGCCCGTGCTGCCTGAAAAGGGAGGACTGACTGCCCCCCCCCCCCCTTTTCCTTGCCACCACTGTAGGCATGCCTAATCAATGTGGCAGTCCATTTAGCTAAGGTTGACTTCACTAAATCATTGCCTCTAGAAGAGGCTAATTTTGTCAAGGATTAAACAATCCGAACTCAAAAACTCCAAAACTAGGAGCAAGTCCCAAGTCGGGACTGGAGATTTGCTTTCAGCCAACCAAAGGGAGGTTCC
Organism: Littorina saxatilis; assembly: GCF_037325665.1. NCBI lineage: Eukaryota > Metazoa > Mollusca > Gastropoda > Littorinimorpha > Littorinidae > Littorina > Littorina saxatilis. The sequence continues at coordinate 2,869,023 of NC_090256.1, read as the reverse complement.
CTTTAATCACGCTGGCTACAAAGAACCCAAGTGAAAATATTTTGCGACCTAGCTGTGTCAGTGCAACTGAAATCACATAAAGTCTTAATTCAGAGACGTGGGAGAAAAATCGGAAAGCCAGGATAGGTGGTTCGCCACCCGCATTGAACGGAGAGAAGTGGAGTTCTTTCCGTTAATATACGCCATTAGTTCCAAGCCAGTCAAAGTGACACAAAACGAAGACGCTGAACCCCTATGGAATCTCTAGACCAAATCCAGAGTTGGGGCAGAAGCCCCTGAGCGTCTCAATGATTCCCTTACAGTAGACACCCGTGTGGCTCGAGTGTAAAAACGGCGCCCTCTTGCCAGCCCAAAGGACTGGCAACCAAGATTGAATGGGCCCATAATGTGCGACCAACAGGCCGCTCAAAGTAAAATCGAGAGTATTATCCGGGAACAGGGAGACGAACATTAGCAGAAGGTGATAGTACCGAGAGGCAAAACTTCTATCAGCGGCTTCTCCAAATTCACCAGAAGGAGTAGAAGCGCGTAGTGAGATAGGGTCCAATCCGAGTGGACATTCTTGGCCGACTGACTAGAGTCTGCCAATAAATACATAGAGCCTCTCAGAAAGGTACTTCACCGCTAAAAAGATCTCGTGGTGGTAAAAACCACATCAAAACCTCGCATGCTCGCTGTGGCAGTGATAAGGGGCGAGATGCCACCCCCTGCTTATTGAGATAAAAGACCACTGTGGTGTTGTCTGATTGAATCAACACATGTTCTCCCCTGACAAGAGGAAAGAAATCCGCAAGAGACAGAACTGCTTCGCTGGTGGAGAGAGAACCAACGGGAACGCCCTGCATGAGCAGTGGTGTGAGAATCCAAAGATTGGTTGTGTCTGTGAACCAGTCAAGAAAAGACACTAACATGTTCCAGCTCTTCATTTGATTGCTTAGAAAACGAAACCAGAGCCCTGAAGATCTGAATTAAATATATGCACGATCTATATAAATGACCCAACAGGAAGGGCCCCAGTGCCTCCCTCAATAAAGTGGAAGTTCTAATCGCCCCTCCAGCCGCTGTGGGAAAACACAGAGGCAGAGAGAAGAGTGGAGCCGAACGCTAAGACTCCAGTTGACAAGTGCCAAGAGTATGCATGAAAGCATGCTATTGTTTGCCCACTGAACCCTACCGCTAAATCGCCTCGAGGAGATAAAGTGGTTGGCGGGTATTTGGCAACGTGCCATGCCGAGAAGAAGATAAAAAACCAAAGCTGAGAACGGCCAGCTTAGCGCTTTTCTCTGATAAGAGAAGCCGAGGCCTGCCGTGGGCTTTTCCTTTTGCTGTGAGATTCTCTCTGTTAGAGAAGAGTCCGTGTGCAAATAAGAGGATTCGCAAAGAAGACCCTCGAGCAAGGAAGAGATTTAAGTCTCACCGACAGAACAATACTGTCGGCCGAGGCCTTTTCCCAGACGAACAGCAAAGCTAAACCCTTTGTATATATATGTGTCCCGACAGAACACAAAGGCATCCCGTGAGTACGAAACCGCACAAGGGAAAGAACGAATCAAAGTCTTGTACCAAGACGCGGATAATAGAAAGAAGAGCGGCCACAATCTTCCACAGCCAGGAGATCATTGTTCTTGAAAACAGACAGTTTCTCCTTGCTATGAACGTTAAGATGTATGATCGACAAGTCCGGTGCAACCGGAAGCGGTTCCGTAGTACGAAGAAAAGAATAAACTAAGTTCTTAGGCTTGGTGTAACCTAGGACTACGGATATCGCTCAGCGAGTGAAGCGTTACTTGCGCGGGTGACGCAAGCGAAAGCAACGCCGCATCGCTGCCCACAAAGGAAGTGGTGGAAAAGGAGAATCATATGAGAAAACTTCCCCAAGTTAAAATTCTAGAGCCAGACAAGAAAGCGTCCCTGCGTGTGTAAACCGCAAGTGCGTACAACCGTGCCACGACTGACATTTGTTCGGCTGAAACCTTAGCCAAAGAGGCCAGGAGTATGGGGACGTCTTTCACGCTAGAGTCGTTTCGAAATACGAAAGGATCCGACGACACCGCGATCGACCGCGAAAGAGATCGAAGAAGTGTCTCTGAAAGAGACGCAAGTTCCAACGAGTATCTTCCCGTTTCATCCAAACCAAGTAATGCGCCTTCAGAGTAAGCACAATGTTTGTCCAAACGATAGACATCCTCTCTGAGATTAGCCGACTCCGGAGTGACCGGAAGCGGTGCACTCGGCAAAGCGTAAGTCTCAATAAGACTGTGATGACGACGGGAGAGAGCAAACTTGCGTGAATGAAACGAAGTGCTCGACTTCCGTAACTGGTCTGAGGCAAGCCATGGCTGAGCAGCATCAGGAGCCTGACCGTGCGCAGCCAGTAAAGGCACAGTATCCACAGGCAAGCTATTCTCAGAACCCGAAGTTCTAGCCAGCACCCTGGAAAGTTCGTAAGCAACAGGAGACTCGCTAAAACGATATCCCTGAACTTCCATTAAAGCAGGGCAGAAATCACCCACCACTGAGGGTGGTGGTGCCGCAGAGCTTGTCATAGCTGTCACCCCTTCAGCGAAGTACTTGGCAGACACCTGAGCTGCAGTAACCATAGCTGGTTTAAGTCTGAGTGACAACTTGACATCAACTTCCTCCTCAGAAACTGAGTGAGAATCGTCGAACTCCGAATCTGCTGTGGCCGGACCGTGAAAGTCACTGTGACTAGCTGCGTCACTAAAACGATCCACCACAGGCGAGGCTGATTGCAAAACGGAATAACCGTGCAAAGCCTGCCCGAAAGCAGCTTCCTGCCCAGAGGGAGGAAGTTGAGACTTGTTTACATTCACCGGAGACATACCAGTCTGCCTGTGAGTACAACTGTCTCGTTGTCCGGTGTCGACCCCCCGTGAGTTCCGCTTGCTAAGAGCGATAGCCTCTGGGAAAGTCGAACTTTCACCCCCCGGCCGTGGCGGGGGGGCTACTAGTTCCGGCCCAACTTGTTGTCCGGTGTCGACCCCCCGAGTTCCGCTTGCTAAGAGCGATAGCCTCCGGGGAGTCGTACTTTCACCCCCCGGCCGTGGCGGGGGGGCTACTAGTTCCGGCCCAACTTGTTGTCCGGTGTCGACCCCCCGAGTTCCGCTTGCTAAGAGCGATAGCCTCCGGGGAGTCGTACTTTCACCCCCCGGCCGTGGCGGGGGGGCTACTAGTTCCGGCCCAACTTGAACACTTTCACCAGAGAACCTGGCTACCGGTGAACTTGACTAACCTGTAGAGCGTGAAAGCTCCTCGTATGAAGTAAACACACTCCTCTGCGTGCACGTCAGCCGAAGTGACTGTGCATGAAGGCGGAACCTCGATGCGTGACAACAAGCCGCGTCGCCCACTCCCGCCGGGAGCGAGCACAAAATCGACGAATGGCAACATGTTATACATTTGGGTCGAAAACATCTCAAAAAAGGGAAGAAAAACCATCTTTAACACAAGTATTCTTTCCCACTGTGTTTGCCTTGGCTGAAGTAACCTAAATTTAACCTGCTTCAGCACCGGCATGATAGGACTCATAGGGTCCGAAATTTAACAGACATTCTTTCTTTCTTCTTTATATAGTGTTTAAAGCCATAAGTACTCGATGACTAAACACACTAATTGCTTTACCCGCAGCTGGAGACATGCTAAATTAAGTTCCCTGCAAGATATTGCAATTTTATTTTGATCTAGGTCGTCCTATTTATCTAGATTTGCCACAGAGGTAGCGTTGACGCAAGGGAAATACCTCCGCGTCTTTGTTGACATCCTCACTTTTTCAGAGGCTAGAACAAGCTGTAAAACAAGTATATGGTCGGCGCATGGCGACATATCGTCATTACATGGTCTTATGGTGCGTTTGACATCGATTATAGACAAACTACACTTTGTAAACACGGGAGCGCGTACATATGCCTTTAACGTCGTTTTCAACCATTCAAGGCTATTTAACAGACGTAGTAGTAAGAGAAGCTGGGTCAAGAACAGAAAAGGTAGTGCCTTTGCCTTTCTCTTTAAGCGAAACTTAATAGGAGAAACCTCAGCAGCTACTGACTAGTCTGTGGTTTCTATTTCTCCTTGTCAGCCATTGCTGACAAAAAACCAGTCTGAGTTATGATATTGATAAACAACCAAAAGCAAAAAATTAGAACGAGCTCACCCAAACTTGTGCATGAGAAGCAGGGACCTGTAGACGGGGTGAAACACTGTCCAGAAGACAGTAGGCTAAAAGCCTGCAGCGTAGTGTAAAAAGCGTCCGAACTACTTGGTGACTGAAGTGGGAGTGAGGTTTCAACATGGCGGCGGTTGAGTCACGCGTGATAGGTCACGTGACGGTATGACCTCGACTCTTGTATAGCTTGGGTTAGAGGTCAAGGCCGTTCTTTTTTAGGGGGTTGCTTCCCCTTTGGGGTGAAGCGTAGTTCAGTGTCCTAGCACTTTAACTGAAGTTAATGCTTTCTATGTGAGTTGCGTAAGAATATGTAATTTAACTGTGTATCAACACGCTGGAATGCAGGCGTAAGATCAACGTTACAGGAAGCGACTGAAGTGACTGTGTGTCCGGATATATCCGTACCAGGTCAGATACAGCCATATGAATGGGTACTTTTCTTTTTTTTGTTTTTTTGTTGTTTAACGCCCAGCCGACCACGAAGGGCCGTATCAGGGCGGTGCTGCTTTGACATTTAACGTGCGCCACACACAAGACAGAAGTCGCAGCACAGGCTTCATGTCTCACCCAATCACATTATTCTGACACCGGACCAACCAGTCCTAGCACTAACCCCATAATGCCAGACGCCAGGCGGAGCAGCCACTAGATTGCCAATTTTAAAGTCTTAGGTATGACCCGGCCGGGGTTCGAACCCACGACCTCCCGATCACGGAGCGGACGCCTTACCACTAGGCCAACCGTGCCGGTCTATGAGTGGCTACGGATATATCCGTACCTGGGAGACAATGAGTTAAGCACAGGCTTAAAACTGGTATATCCACACAGTTTCCAGACAATAACACAAAGACAAGGAAGTCAGTGGAATCGTTTCATTTTCAAGAAATAATCACCCAGAACTTTCAGTTAAATGACTGTTACACTTACAGTCACAGACCTTATTCTTTCTGGATTCAGTGGTTACTGGTCACTACTTTTATAACAAATGGTCTGTCTGTCTGTTCTTCCCCTCTCAGTTACTACTCCGGGCCCTTGTTACATGCAAGACGTTACTCATGAGAGATACACTCAGGTTGAAAAATTATTATTGGTTGGGAAAAAAACAAATTAAACTCAAAACAAGTTTCAAAACAAGAGCTGAAGCAAAGCTTCTTCTTTGTTCATGGGCTGAAACTCCCACGTTCACTCGATCATGACTTTGCACGAGTGGGTTTTTACATGTATGACCTTTTTTTACCCTGCCATTCAGGCAGCCATTCGCCGCTTTCGGAGGAAGCATGCTAGGTATTTTCTTGTTTCTATAACCCACTGAACTCTGACATGGGTTACAGGATCTTTTCCGTGCGCACTTGGTCTTGTGCTTGCGTGTACACACGAAGGGGGATACGGCATTATTAGATCTGCACATAAGTTGACCTGGGAGATCGGAAAAATCCCCAACCTTATCCCACCAGGCTGCTGCGGCCTGGATTTGAACTCACGACCTTCCGAATAGGAGGCTGATGTCTCATCCACTAGGCCACTGCGCCCGTCTTGAAGCAAAGCAAGAATGTGAACAAAAAAAGAAACTGGAACTTCATCGGAGGTAACACTGAAGTGAGTATGGGTGTTTGGGGGGGATGGGGGTTGAGTCCATCGAAAAAGAGAAAAAAAACACGATTAGCTAGAAATAAACTGGTAGACAAGAACTGAGAGAAAGCATGAACAAAGAACAAAGTGGAACTGACTGGACGTGAATTCCACCAGCCGTCGCACGAGCCATGTCCATTTTGCTGGTCCTGTGCTGGGCAAGACCTGAACATACTGTGTCACATCTTGGTTGGCCTGAAAGAAACATAGCAATTTGCTGGAGTAAATCTTAATTTAAAAATTACATTCTGAACCTCATATATTCACGACTTCACATCACATCAAACTATATGTACAGTGAATAATACCATCAATGCATGCGTGGTAGATTTGTCATTTACAAACCATATGCCACAAACACACATGTACGAGGGGCACTCATTATGTTTTGCAACCTGGATTTTCTACAACACTTACAGCCAATCTGTCTACTCCAGTTTTTGGAAGAATCCATCCTCAGCGTGTACACATTGTACCATCCTCTTAAACCAGCTGTCCATGACACCCCAACACAAACACTGTCCATCTAACAACACAAACACTGTCCATCTAACAACACAAACACTGTCAATCTAACAACACAAACACTGCACATCTAACAACACAAACACTGTCAATCTAACAACACAAACACTGTCCATCTAACAACACAAACACTGTACATCTAACAACACAAACACTGTCAATCTAACAACACAAACACTGTCCATCTAACAACACAAACACTGTACATCTAACAACACAAACACTGTCCATCTAACAACACAAACACTGTCAATCTAACAACACAAACACTGTCAATCTAACAACACAAACACTGTCCATCTAACAACACAAACACTGTCCATCTAACAACACAAACACTGTACATCTAACAACACAAACACTGTACATCTAACAACACAAACACTGTACATCTAACAACACAAACACTGTCAATCTAACAACACAAACACTGTACATCTAACAACACAAACACTGTACATCTAACAACACAAACACTGTCAATCTAACAACACAAACACTGTACATCTAACAACACAAACACTGTCAATCTAACAACACAAACACTGTCCATCTAACAACACAAACACTGTACATCTAACAACACAAACACTGTACATCTAACAACACAAACACTGTCCATCTAACAACACAAACACTGTACATCTAACAACACAAACACTGTCAATCTAACAACACAAACACTGTCCATCTAACAACACAAACACTGTACATCTAACAACACAAACACTGTACATCTAACAACACAAACACTGTCCATCTAACAACACAAACACTGTACATCTAACAACACAAACACTGTACATCTAACAACACAAACACTGTACATCTAACAACACAAACACTGTACATCTAACAACACAAACACTGTCAATCTAACAACACAAACACTGTCCATCTAACAACACAAACACTGTCCATCTAACAACACAAACACTGTCCATCTAACAACACAAACACTGTCCATCTAACAACACAAACACTGTACATCTAACAACACAAACACTGTCAATCTAACAACACAAACACTGTCCATCTAACAACACAAACACTGTCAATCTAACAACACAAACACTGTACATCTAACAACACAAACACTGTCAATCTAACAACACAAACACTGTACATTTAACAACACAAACACTGTACATCTAACAACACAAACACTGTCAATCTAACAACACAAACACTGTCAATCTAACAACACAAACACTGTCAATATAACAACACAAACACTGTCCATCTAACAACACAAACACTGTACATCTAACAACACAAACACTGTCCATCTAACAACACAAACACTGTCAATCTAACAACACAAACACTGTCAATCTAACAACACAAACACTGTCAATCTAACAACACAAACACTGTACATCTAACAACACAAACACTGTACATCTAACAACACAAACACTGTACATCTAACAACACAAACACTGTACATCTAACAACACAAACACTGTCAATCTAACAACACAAACACTGTCAATCTAACAACACAAACACTGTCAATCTAACAACACAAACACTGTACATCTAACAACACAAACACTGTCCATCTAACAACACAAACACTGTACATCTAACAACACAAACACTGTCAATCTAACAACACAAACACTGTACATATAACAACACAAACACTGTACATCTAACAACACAAACACTGTACATCTAACAACACAAACACTGTCAATCTAACAACACAAACACTGTCAATATAACAACACAAACACTGTCCATCTAACAACACAAACACTGTACATCTAACAACACAAACACTGTCCATCTAACAACACAAACACTGTCAATCTAACAACACAAACACTGTCAATCTAACAACACAAACACTGTACATCTAACAACACAAACACTGTACATCTAACAACACAAACACTGTACATCTAACAACACAAACACTGTCAATCTAACAACACAAACACTGTCCATCTAACAACACAAACACTGTACATCTAACAACACAAACACTGTCCATCTAACAACACAAACACTGTCAATATAACAACACAAACACTGTCCATCTAACAACACAAACACTGTCCATCTAACAACACAAACACTGTCCATCTAACAACACAAACACTGTCAATCTAACAACACAAACACTGTCCATCTAACAACACAAACACTGTACATCTAACAACACAAACACTGTACATCTAACAACACAAACACTGTCAATCTAACAACACAAACACTGTACATTTAACAACACAAACACTGTACATCTAACAACACAAACACTGTCAATCTAACAACACAAACACTGTCAATCTAACAACACAAACACTGTCAATATAACAACACAAACACTGTCCATCTAACAACACAAATACTGTCCATCTAACAACACAAACACTGTCCATCTAACAACACAAACACTGTCAATCTAACAACACAAACACTGTCAATCTAACAACACAAACACTGTCAATCTAACAATACAAACACTGTCAATATAACAACACAAACACTGTCAATCTAACAACACAAACACTGTACATCTAACAACACAAACACTGTCAATATAACAACACAAACACTGTACATTTAACAACACAAACACTGTACATCTAACAACACAAACACTGTCAATCTAACAACACAAACACTGTCAATCTAACAACACAAACACTGTCAATATAACAACACAAACACTGTCAATCTAACAACACAAACACTGTCCATCTAACAACACAAACACTGTACATCTAACAACACAAACACTGTCCATCTAACAACACAAACACTGTCCATCTAACAACACAAACACTGTCCATCTAACAACACAAACACTGTCCATCTAACAACACAAACACTGTCAATCTAACAACACAAACACTGTACATCTAACAACACAAACACTGTACATCTAACAACACAAACACTGTCCATCTAACAACACAAACACTGTCCATCTAACAACACAAACACTGTCCATCTAACAACACAAACACTGTCCATCTAACAACACAAACACTGTACATCTAACAACACAAACACTGTCAATCTAACAACACAAACACTGTACATCTAACAACACAAACACTGTCCATCTAACAACACAAACACTGTCCATCTAACAACACAAACACTGTACATCTAACAACACAAACACTGTCAATCTAACAACACAAACACTGTCAATATAACAACACAAACACTGTACATCTAACAACACAAACACTGTCAATCTAACAACACAAACACTGTCAATCTAACAACACAAACACTGTCAATCTAACAACACAAACACTGTCAATATAACAACACAAACACTGTCCATCTAACAACACAAACACTGTCAATCTAACAACACAAACACTGTCCATCTAACAACACAAACACTGTCAATCTAACAACACAAACACTGTACATCTAACAACACAAACACTGTCCATCTAACAACACAAACACTGTACATCTAACAACACAAACACTGTCAATCTAACAACACAAACACTGTACATCTAACAACACAAACACTGTACATCTAACAACACAAACACTGTCAATCTAACAACACAAACACTGTCAATCTAACAACACAAACACTGTCAATATAACAGCACAAACACTGTCCATCTAACAACACAAACACTGTACATCTAACAACACAAACACTGTCCATCTAACAACACAAACACTGTCCATCTAACAACACAAACACTGTACATCTAACAACACAAACACTGTACATCTAACAACACAAACACTGTCCATCTAACAACACAAACACTGTACATCTAACAACACAAACACTGTCAATCTAACAACACAAACACTGTACATCTAACAACACAAACACTGTACATCTAACAACACAAACACTGTCCATCTAACAACACAAACACTGTCCATCTAACATCACAAACACTGTCAATCTAACAACACAAACACTGTCAATCTAACAACACAAACACTGTCCATCTAACAACACAAACACTGTCAATCTAACAACACAAACACTGTCCATCTAACAACACAAACACTGTCCATCTAACAACACAAACACTGTCCATCTAACAACACAAACACTGTCCATCTAACAACACAAACACTGTCCATCTAACAACACAAACACTGTACATCTAACAACACAAACACTGTCAATCTAACAACACAGCAGCTGGCTGATCCTTGCAAAAATTTGTACACACCTCTCCTACTTCTCCTTGCACCACACGCACGGGGTCGGCCAGAATGTCTCGCGCCAGTTTTTCCACTCGCTTCCGGAAAGTGGCACTGAACAGCAGGGCTAAAGCAAGAAAATATATCTCATCAAGTTGTACAAAAATCACAGAAAAAAGGAAAAGGAACACACCGCAGCAAAAAAGCACTTTTGTGAAAGAGTAACCCTTTTTAAAAGAACCCCCCCACCCCCTTCTCTGCAGTTTCTGTGTCCGATTAGTTTAAAATGAAACGCTAACTGTGCAAAATCACATGTCTACAAAAACCTGAACATGGGAGATTCTCTGGACAACTGACACTATAAGCTCCTGGCAGGCCTTTTTTTCCCATTCCCTTATCACAGAGAAAACAGTTCTTTGTTTACACATATCACCAATAATACAAGAACAATAATCACAGAGAAAACAGTTCTTTGTTTACACATATCACCAATAATACAAGAACAATAATCACAGAGAAAACAGTTCTTTGTTTACACATATCACCAATAATACAAGAACAATAATCACAGAGAAAACAGTTCTTTGTTTACACATATCACCAATAACACAAGAACAATAATCACAGAGAAAACAGTTCTTTGTTTACACATATCACCAATAATACAAGAACAATAATCACAAATGTCTCGTTTTTTTAAAAGACGAACTACACTTTTCCATCCATTGTTTAATTGTATGGACAATAAATTATCTTATGTCTTATGTCACCGAACCGTGTAGTTGTATCCATCCCACTGAACTCATTCTACTGCACACACAGGGCATACCAAGGTATCCATCCCACTGAACTCATTCTACTGCACACAGGGCATACCAAGGTATCCATCCCACTGAACTCATTCTACTGCACACACAGGGCATACCAAGGTATCCATCCCACTGAACTCATTCTACTGCACACAGGGCATACCAAGGTATCCATCCCACTGAACTCATTCTACTGCACACAGGGCATACCAAGGTATCCATCCCACTGAACTCATTCTACTGCACACACAGGGCATACCAAGGTATCCATCCCACTGAACTCATTCTACTGCACACACAGGGCATACCAAGGTATCCATCCCACTGAACTCATTCTACTGCACACACAGGGCATACCAAGGTATCCATCCCACTGAACTCATTCTACTGCACACACAGGGCATACCAAGGTATCCATCCCACTGAACTCATTCTACTGCACACACAGGGCATACCAAGGTATCCATCCCACTGAACTCATTCTACTGCACACACAGGGCATACCAAGGTATCCATCCCACTGAACTCATTCTACTGCACACACAGGGCATACCAAGGTATCCATCCCACTGAACTCATTCTACTGCACACACAGGGCATACCAAGGTATCCATCCCACTGAACTCATTCTACTGCACACACAGGGCATACCAAGGTATCCATCCCACTGAACTCATTCTACTGCACACACAGGGCATACCAAGGTATCCATCCCACTGAACTCATTCTACTGCACACACAGGGCATACCAAGGTATCCATCCCACTGAACTCATTCTACTGCACACAGGGCATACCAAGGTATCCATCCCACTGAACTCATTCTACTGCACACACAGGGCATACCAAGGTATCCATCCCACTGAACTCATTCTACTGCACACACAGGGCATACCAAGGTATCCATCCCACTGAACTCATTCTACTGCACACACAGGGCATACCAAGGTATCCATCCCACTGAACTCATTCTACTGCACACACAGGGCATACCAAGGTATCCATCCCACTGAACTCATTCTACTGCACACACAGGGCATACCAAGGTATCCATCCCACTGAACTCATTCTACTGCACACACAGGGCATACCAAGGTATCCATCCCACTGAACTCATTCTACTGCACACAGGGCATACCAAGGTATCCATCCCACTGAACTCATTCTACTGCACACACAGGGCATACCAAGGTATCCATCCCACTGAACTCATTCTACTGCACACACAGGGCATACCAAGGTATCCATCCCACTGAACTCATTCTACTGCACACACAGGGCATACCAAGGTATCCATCCCACTGAACTCATTCTACTGCACACACAGGGCATACCAAGGTATCCATCCCACTGAACTCATTCTACTGCACACACAGGGCATACCAAGGTATCCATCCCACTGAACTCATTCTACTGCACACACAGGGCATACCAAGGTATCCATCCCACTGAACTCATTCTACTGCACACAGGGCATACCAAGGTATCCATCCCACTGAACTCATTCTACTGCACACAGGGCATACCAAGGTATCCATCCCACTGAACTCATTCTACTGCACACACAGGGCATACCAAGGTATCCATCCCACTGAACTCATTCTACTGCACACAGGGCATACCAAGGTATCCATCCCACTGAACTCATTCTACTGCACACAGGGCATACCAAGGTATCCATCCCACTGAACTCATTCTACTGCACACAGGGCATACCAAGGTATCCATCCCACTGAACTCATTCTACTGCACACAGGGCATACCAAGGTATCCATCCCACTGAACTCATTCTACTGCACACAGGGCATACCAAGGTATCCATCCCACTGAACTCATTCTACTGCACACAGGGCATACCAAGGTATCCATCCCACTGAACTCATTCTACTGCACACACAGGGCATACCAAGGTATCCATCCCACTGAACTCATTCTACTGCACACACAGGGCATACCAAGGTATCCATCCCACTGAACTCATTCTACTGCACACACAGGGCATACCAAGGTATTGTTATGGAGTGGTATAGCCCTTATTGCGCCAGATGTTATGGTCCTTTATTGGCCGGTTTCTAGACAATCATAAATGCCTCTACACCACTCTATAAATTTAGTATTTGTTTACAGGCTTGAATGTAATCTGAATAGTTGTCCGCTACAGTAGCTTACAAGGCACAAGCGCACACGCACTCACACACGCAAAAACCTGGTGTTAAATGGATCTTGACACTGCCAAGACTAATTATTATTAGTTTACCAAGCTTTTTACATCACAAAATCATTTCCGGGCTTCGACCAGTACCCTAGGCCGACAACACCGCAAGAAACTCTACAGTCCAAGACGCAGACACCTTTTGGCTCAAACAAAGCAGCTTAACAGGTAAGACGAATAGGTATTCTACTGTACGTTACCCTACTGCCATCTTTCGGCTTTCAAGATGTTGGTATGGCTGTAAGTCCTTCAGACGACTGACAAGGGTGCACCAGTCCTCACGACACCGCAACCATTGCTTGACGTAGTCCTTGATCCTTCCAGTTCGTCTCGGCGGCTAACTGTAGAACCCTGCCAGCTCTCCATGCCATGGTCATGTACACCAAGCCGCAGTTGACTGGTTCAGTTCAGCCTCCGGCGATGAAAACCCCCCAGTTGGAACACTGTAAAGTTTATAGTCCATAAATCAACTTGTCTTTAGTTTCTTTCACTCGCACAATAAAAATACTCACTCGTCCAACATATTAAGCTGCATGAGCCAATATAATTATTTACACGTTAATTCCTGTTTTCTAAAGCCAAGAAAACGTTACGTAAAACCCTCACATGTTTAAGCAGTGTAGCACAATAGCTTAGGCCTACACAATAACGTTAAACACAGAAACAGTCACTCTTCTCACATACGACAGCATGACATGAAAATATAACCGGTTTCAAACATACCTCAAAAGAGTGTAAAGCCAACATTTAGTACAGTCGCCGGCCTGGCATGAATATGAAAATGGAAGATATCACGTAGACTGATAGGGAAAGTTCGTCAGTCTTCATCCTTCTTCAGTCAGATACCTAAAACAGGAGCCCGTCTGCTAACGTGTTACGAAAAACATGAGTCGAGCTTGGCTCCTTGACGGCGACTGATTTTACAAAGTCGTTCTTGCTATGACATTGCCAGTGAGCTGTCGCCTGCATTACTTGCACGTGAAAAACCTTGTCAGTTACACAAAGGTTCAACTGCGGTCAACGCGACGGTATGCAGCCTATAGCCCTTTCCAATGTCTGACCATCGCTATAGTCTATTCTATTTACAACAATACACATTACCCCAGATACGAGTAAACCGCTTCGTAACATCACCCCCTTTCCTCAAAAGAAAATGAATTGTTGATAAAACGATGAAATTTTCTGAATCTCGATCAGAGATTATCCAAAAAGTCAAAAGAATTATATACAGGCGTCATGTTCAGAAGCTGTTTAAAAAAATATCATGAACGAAACTCGAGTAAGACCTTGGCCTTGCAAGAATATACCAGTCAACACATCAAATCAAAAATCAAATCAAATCTGAAAATGTTACTGGACAAACAGGACAAACAAAACAATCATTCACACCCGTGTAAGCGCACGTGCCTTGAGATAGAAAACAATACTGCTAAAGGGTCAAACAAACAAACACTATTGGGCGCCATTTGTTATGGTCCCTTATTGGGCGCCATTTGTTATGGAGTGGTATAGCCCTTATTGCGCCAGATGTTATGGTCCTTTATTGGCCGGTTTCTAGACAATCATAAATGCCTCTACACCACTCTATAAATTTAGTATTTGTTTACAGGCTTGAATGTAATCTGAATAGTTGTCCGCTACAGTAGCTTACAAGGCACAAGCGCACACGCACTCACACACGCAAAAACCTGGTGTTAAATGGATCTTGACACTGCCAAGACTAATTATTATTAGTTTACAAAGCTTTTTACATCACAAAATCATTTCCGGGCTTCGACCAGTACCCTAGGCCGACAACACCGCAAGAAACTCTACAGTCCAAGACGCAGACACCTTTTGGCTCAAACAAAGCAGCTTAACAGGTAAGACGAATAGGTATTCTACTGTACGTTACCCTACTGCCATCTTTCGGCTTTCAAGATGTTGGTATGGCTGTAAGTCCTTCAGACGACTGACAAGGGTGCACCAGTCCTCACGACACCGCAACCATTGCTTGACGTAGTCCTTGATCCTTCCAGTTCGTCTCGGCGGCTAACTGTAGAACCCTGCCAGCTCTCCATGCCATGGTCATGTACACCAAGCCGCAGTTGACTGGTTCAGTTCAGCCTCCGGCGATGAAAACCCCCCAGTTGGAACACTGTAAAGTTTATAGTCCATAAATCAACTTGTCTTTAGTTTCTTTCACTCGCACAATAAAAATACTCACTCGTCCAACATATTAAGCTGCATGAGCCAATATAATTATTTACACGTTAATTCCTGTTTTCTAAAGCCAAGAAAACGTTACGTAAAACCCTCACATGTTTAAGCAGTGTAGCACAATAGCTTAGGCCTACACAATAACGTTAAACACAGAAACAGTCACTCTTCTCACATACGACAGCATGACATGAAAATATAACCGGTTTCAAACATACCTCAAAAGAGTGTAAAGCCAACATTTAGTACAGTCGCCGGCCTGGCATGAATATGAAAATGGAAGATATCACGTAGACTGATAGGGAAAGTTCGTCAGTCTTCATCCTTCTTCAGTCAGATACCTAAAACAGGAGCCCGTCTGCTAACGTGTTACGAAAAACATGAGTCGAGCTTGGCTCCTTGACGGCGACTGATTTTACAAAGTCGTTCTTGCTATGACATTGCCAGTGAGCTGTCGCCTGCATTACTTGCACGTGAAAAACCTTGTCAGTTACACAAAGGTTCAACTGCGGTCAACGCGACGGTATGCAGCCTATAGCCCTTTCCAATGTCTGACCATCGCTATAGTCTATTCTATTTACAACAATACACATTACCCCAGATACGAGTAAACCGCTTCGTAACAGGTATCCATCCCACTGAACTCATTCTACTGCACACACAGGGCATACCAAGGTATCCATCCCACTGAACTCATTCTACTGCACACACAGGGCATACCAAGGTATCCATCCCACTGAACTCATTCTACTGCACACACAGGGCATACCAAGGTATTTTTTTCTTCCTTTTTTTTCCATTTATTTTTTTGTTGAAGATCTTTGCTGTTATGGGTAAGGCTGTAATTCCCGTTTCTCTTACAAAAATACTAGATTGATTGAAACCAAACAGTACTCACTCTGCCTGTCAGGGCGCACATGGTCTGCAATGGAACGCACCTGGGGCTCTGAAATTCACACGATTGGTTATATTAAGTGCAAGTCAGCACATGGGCCAAACACATACAGAACTCCTCTGTGCCTCACGGAATGAGCCAACAAGCTAGCCACTGCCTCTATGAACTTCAGTAAATAACATGATTGTGTATATATCAGTATATTTTTCTGGGTTACAGAATGTATGAAACAAAAGTACAATCTATCTATATATATATACGACTAGTGTCTGTGTGTCTGTGTGTCTGTGTATCTGTCTGTGTATCTGTCTGTGTATCTGTCTGTGCGCGATGCACGGCCAAAGTTCTCGATGGATCTGCTTCAAATTTGGTGGGCATATTCAGGTTGACCCGGTACAGGACACAACCTGGTCGATATTTCAACACGTGCTCTCAGCGCGCAGCGCTGAACCGATTTTGGTTCCACCTCAGCTATTTTGGTTCCACCTCAGCTACCCGGGCCCCCATACCGACACACCAAAGCCAAAGTTCTCGGTGGATCTTTTTCAAATTTGGACACCGTATTCAGCTACACCCCGGACACAATATCATCGATGAGATATTTCAACACGTGCTCTCAGCGCGCAGCGCTGAAATGATTTTAGTTTTTGTGTTCATTTCACCATTATAAGTAACTCTTCCTTATCTTCTCATCTTCTCCAGGTTTTCAGCGTTTACCTCCCTTCCTTCGTTTGGTGCACTTTTGTGTGACAAGGAGCGTCTTCGGATATTCCCGGCGTTCTGTTACTGTTACTATTTTTAGAAGGTCAACGCAGTGTACAGAACGTAAATTGGACCCGTAAATTATCCTCACTGTAAAAGTGCAAAGGTCGAATCAATTTATAGCCACGCGAAAAATACACTGTCATCTATCTCTCTATAGATACGGCTTCTCTGTGTTTTTGTGTGTGTGTGTGTGAGTGTGTGTGTCTCTATGTAAGCAACACCTGTGCATTGTTCAGTTCTGTTTGTGATGTGGTCTGGCGGCTTTTGTGTAATTTTATGTACTGGCCTTCCTTTGAGAAGCCATAACTTGCTCAGTCCTGTTTGAGTGGAGTTCGCCTCCAAAGGTGATTAACACGGTTACATTCGTCGACAAGGATGGGACTCGATATGGTCAGGAATGGCATTATGGCCACTGAATCATTTTCGTGCTGTTCCCATTCCACGAATCTGGGAGGGACCTAAGCTTGGCGGGTCCATTGTTCGGACCCGGCGAAGCCGGCGCACGGCTCTAAGTACTTCTTCCCGGCGAAGCCGGCTACCCGGCGAAGCGGGTATTCATTCTAGTTCATATATATACATGTCTGTTTGAGCAATGGTTCTTATAAAGCACACTTCACACACACACACATCTGTGTGGTCTAAGGTTCTTCTTCTTCTTGTTCCTTTAAGACTTCCATTCCATGCTGCCGTCTTCTTAAGGGCCACCAGGTTGCCGAACAGCTTCTCCTGCAGGGGGGTCTCATCCGGCCAAGCTGTGCATCTGTTTTCCTCCTTCCTCCAAGGTTCTTATGACACACCATTCATACTCTCTTCTGTTTTCAGAATAAGTCCATGATCAATGTTTTCAGAATAAGTCCATGATCAATGTTTTCAGAATAAGTCCATGATCAATGTTTTCAGATTAAGTCCATGATCAATGTTTTCAGATTAAGTCCATGATCAATGTTTTCAGAATAAGTCCATGATCAATGTTTTCAGATTAAGTCCATGATCAATGTTTTCAGAATAAGTCCATGATCAATGTTTTCAGAATAAGTCCATGATCAATGTTTTCAGAATAAGTCCATGATCAATGTTTTCAGAATAAGTCCATGATCAATGTTTTCAGAATAAGTCCATGATCAATGTTTTCAGAATAAGTCCATGATCAATGTTTTCTGAATAAGTCCATGATCAATGTTTTCAGAATAAGTCCATGATCAATGTTTTCAGAATAAGTCCATGATCAATGTTTTCAGAATAAGTCCATGATCAATGTTTTCAGAATAAGTCCATGATCAATGTTTTCTGAATAAGTCCATGATCAATGTTTTCAGAATAAGTCCATGATCAATGTTTTCAGAATAAGTCCATGATCAATGTTTTCAGAATAAGTCCATGATCAATGTTTTCAGAATAAGTCCATGATCAATGTTTTCAGAATAAGTCCATGATCAATGTTTTCTGAATAAGTCCATGATCAATGTTTTCAGAATAAGTCCATGATCAATGTTTTCAGGATAAGTCCATGATCAATGTTTTCAGGATAAGTCCATGATCAATGTTTTCAGAAGAAGTCCATGATCAATGTTTTCAGAAGAAGTCCATGATCAATGTTTTCAGAAGAAGTCCATGATCAATGTTTTCTGAATAAGTCCATGATCAATGTTTTCAGAATAAGTCCATGATCAATGTTTTCAGAATAAGTCCATGATCAATGTTTTCAGAATAAGTCCATGATCAATGTTTTCAGAATAAGTCCATGATCAATGTTTTCAGAATAAGTCCATGATCAATGTTTTCAGAATAAGTCCATGATCAATGTTTTCAGAATAAGTCCATGATCAATGTTTTCAGAATAAGTCCATGATCAATGTTTTCAGAATAAGTCCATGATCAATGTTTTCAGAATAAGTCCATGATCAATGTTTTCAGAATAAGTCCATGATCAATGTTTTCAGAATAAGTCCATGATCAATGTTTTCAGAATAAGTCCATGATCAATGTTTTCAGAATAAGTCCATGATCAATGTTTTCAGAATAAGTCCATGATCAATGTTTTCAGATTAAGTCCATGATCAATGTTTTCAGATTAAGTCCATGATCAATGTTTTCAGAATAAGTCCATGATCAATGTTTTCAGATTAAGTCCATGATCAATGTTTTCAGAATAAGTCCATGATCAATGTTTTCAGAATAAGTCCATGATCAATGTTTTCAGAATAAGTCCATGATCAATGTTTTCAGAATAAGTCCATGATCAATGTTTTCAGAATAAGTCCATGATCAATGTTTTCAGAATAAGTCCATGATCAATGTTTTCAGAATAAGTCCATGATCAATGTTCTCAGAATAAGTCCATGATCAATGTTTTCAGAATAAGTCCATGATCAATGTTTTCAGAATAAGTCCATGATCAATGTTTTCAGAATAAGTCCATGATCAATGTTTTCAGAATAAGTCCATGATCAATGTTTTCAGAATAAGTCCATGATCAATGTTTTCAGAATAAGTCCATGATCAATGTTTTCAGAATAAGTCCATGATCAATGTTTTCAACCTGAACCTGAGGAGAGCCTCACAGAAAAACCTCACCAAACAATGACTAAATGAACATCTGTTATTTATGTACAGAAGTGAAATAAAACTCAACATACCAAATCCGAGGTCAAACATTCTGTCGGCTTCATCAAAAATAAGGTAGGTCACCCGTTTCAAGTTGGTGGCTTTCTTTTTCACAAGATCAATCAAGCGGCCCTGAAAATATAAGAAAACATTAATAAAAGCAGCTACAAATATTGTACGATTACAAAATGTATGCAGTATGAGTTAATAGTAAAACAAATTCATGTCAGCCTTCCCACATGGCTTTTTACCCCCATGTTTAAAAAATATTATATTTGTTTATATTTGTTTTTGTATTTTGTTCGTTCTTTTTTTGCTTCCCACAAGGTGATGGATTTTGCTTTCTACAATGCATCCATTATAAAAGTCAGTAAAAACAGGCCCAATTTTATAAATACACCTGGAAAACACTGATAATAAGAATAATAAGAAGAGAACTTAACATAAAATATCATAATGCATTATTCTTCAAAGCATTCCATTTGGTTTAAACAAAACTTTATTCAATTATTATCATGACAAAAACAATACATGTTTTTAAGGATAACTAACTCAAGCATATAATGCTTATTTTAAGTAATCCTGCTATGTACATAACAAAGGTTAACATGATGGCGGACTAAATACATTTACTTATTTCAGGCAACGATAACAAACAGAAAAACCTAATACGAACAAAGCATTCCATTTCATTTGACAATGACAAGCTATCATGCATCAAGAACACACACACATACACAAACAGAGCCCCAGCAACTCCATCCTAACATACACACACACACACACACACACACACACACACACACACACACACACACACATACACATACACACACACACACACACACACACACACACACACACACACACACACATAGTAGCTCAGACACTACAAAAAAAGTTTTCAAAGAACTCCATACAGGGGTAGCGACGATGATTTCGGCGCCTTCTTGACATGCCTTTGTCTGCTCCCACATGCTCCCACCTCCGTAGGCACACACCACCTTCATGTTGTACACCTTGCCGAACTTCTTGGCCTCCTGGTAAATCTGAAACACACATGACCACAAGCTCACACCTGTTCGCTTTTTATTAGATAAGCAGCAGTGCATCACTCTCTAAGAAGAATATCTGTCCTGGGATGGTGCTAGGATGGATTTTGCCGAAAGACAAATTTCAGTTTTGTAAAGAGAGACAATAAAGTATTTGCTATAGTTCTTTTGTTCTGAAATGTGGGCGTAATGGCCCCTTTTGCATGTCTCCCAAACAACTTAAAAATGAATTTTGAGAACAACTTTTGTATCAACTTCTTCAACAGTAAAAAAACAAGTCGCGTGAAGCGATATAAATAGAGAATACTACATGGCTTGCTCTGTCGTACCAGATTTTCACGAGTTGTTTTTTAAAATATTGAACTGCGAGCGAAAGCGAGCTGTTCACTATTTTGAAAAAGCAACGCGTGTAAATCTGGTAGGAAACAGCAAGCCATGTAGTATTCTGTTTATCCTACATACTGTATTTACGTGTATTTTTATGAAAATGTCCTGCAGTCAAGGCAGCTAAATTGAAGACGCTTGTTTTAGAACCTCGATCTCTTCTAAAGCCTCGTGCAATCTATTACGTCAAAGCAAAGAAACGTCACTCTGAAAGTGTGGCGTGACGTGTTAGTTCTAAAAATTCATCGAGGGTAATTAGCGGGCGCAATTTTTTTTTCTATAAGGATGTTTGTCTCTGTGATTTTGACATCATAAGCAGTGAAAAAACAGGTCCCTGCCAGACTTGCTTGACATGACCTCATTTACATGATATACACACGTGTGATTTGAACGATTATTATCTCACGAGTGTCTCTCTCACGTATGTAGGATAAAAACATTTAGTCAAGATCAACATCACAAACCAATCATAGCCGAGACTACATTCAGATGGCTAACCAAACCAAACACCGAGACAGGTCACACTCGCCGTCGCGAAGCACGCGTCCATAGTACTTACTTAAACCTATTTTCTTTCATTCTGAGCACATTTTTAGAGTAAACATGACATATCTATATATTGTTACAGTAAATATGACATATCGATATATTTTTGAATTTAGGAGAAGATGAGGAATACAATGCAATCAATTTTAAATCTGTTTGCAAAAAATCGATTTTAATGACAACTTTATGAGCAAATTCATTAATTAATTCTTAAGCCTCCAAGCTGAAATGCAATACCAAAGTCCAGGCTTCGTCAAATATTACTTGACGAAAATTTCAACCAATTTGCTTAAAAAATGAAGGCGTGACAGTGCCGCCTCAACTTTCACAAAAAGCCGAATATGACGTCATCAAAGACATTTATTGAAAAAAGGAAAAAACAAGTCTGGGGATATTATACCCAGGAACTTTCATGTGAAATTTCATGAAGATCGGTCCAGTAGTTTTCTCTGAATCGCTCTACACACACACACATACATGATGATAATTAGTTTTAACGTCCTCTTAGAACCAATTGGCCTATCTTGGGACAGGTAGTGTTGATATGCTTTATGGGGGGACAAGACACTGGACAGACATGCAAACAGAGAACACATATGATCGTGTTATAGATCTGGAAGTCTGTTGTTGCGATATTTCAAAATGGGGATGGAAGTAAAGATTTTGTTGGGGTTGTTGCCATAGTGTGTGTACGCGAAATATAGTTGAAGTGGAGCGGTTTTGTAGGCTTATTTGCTTTTTATTTATGTAAAATATTTTTTAGACTTTTGGATAATGCCAAAATAATGTAATAAAGAACTGGCTGAATAAGTAAATAAATACGTAACTAGAAACATAAAAATAATTATTAGCCAAATAAGAATATTAAATATAACTTGCTAAAATAATATATCAGAATGGGGAACTTAAGTTCAGGTAGGAGGGCGGTGTATGTGATTTAGCCTTGTTTGAATAGAGCTATGTACACATACATACACACATACATACATACACCAGACCCTCATCCGAAATGACAACGAAGTTTTCGGCAACTTTTACGAAGTTTAGACATTTTGCAACTGTCTGAACTTCCTGTATGTTGTATTTGTGTTTGACAGGTTGGATGAAGACGCAGACTGCCCCCTTTATTCTTCCTGTAACACCATCTCTCTCTCTCTCTCTGTCTCTCTCTCTGTCTCTCTCTCTGTCTCTCTCTCTCTCTGTCTCTCTCTGTCTCTCTCTCTCTGTCTGTCTGTCTGTCTGTCTGTCTCTCTCTCTGTCTCTCTCTCTGTCTCTCTCTCTGTCTCTCTCTCTCTCTCTCTCTCTGTCTGTCTGTCTGTCTCTCTCTGTCTCTTTCTCTCTCTCTTCCCCTCTCTCTCTCTCTCTTTTACATTTAGTCAAGTTTTGACTAAATGTTTTAACGTAGAGGGGGGAATCGAGACGAGGGTGTGGTGTATGTGTGTGTCTGTCTGTCTGTGCGTGTGTAGAGCCATTCAGACTAAACTACTGGACCAATCTTTATGAAATTTTACATGAGAGTTCCTGGGAATGATATCCCCGGACGTTTTTTTTCTTTTTTTCGATAAATGTCTTTGATGACGTCATATCCGGCTTTTTGTAAAAGTTGAGGCGGCACTGTCACACCCTCATTTTTCAATCAAATTGATTGAAATTTTGGCCAAGCAATCTTCGACGAAGGCCGGACTTCGGTATTGCATTTCAGCTTGGTGGCTTAAAAATTAATTAATGACTTTGGTCATTAAAAATCTGAAAATTGTAAAAAAATAAAACAAAAATTTATAAAACGATCTAAATTTACGTTCATCTTATTCTTCATCATTTCCTGATTCCAAAAACATATAAATATGTTATATTTGTATTTAAAAACAAGTTCTGAAAATTAAAAATTTTAAAATTATTATCAAAATTAAATTTTCGAAATCAATTCAAAAACACTTTCATCTTATTCCTTGTCGGTTCCTGATTCCAAAAACATATAGATATGATATGTTTGGATTAAAAACACGCTCAGAAAGTTAAAACGAAGAGAGGTACAGAAAAGCGTGCTATCCTTCTCAGCGCAACTACTACCCCGCTCTTCTTGTCAATTTCACTGCCTTTGCCACGAGCGGTGGACTGACGATGCTACGAGTATACGGTCTTGCTGAAAAAATGCATTGCGTTCAGTTTCATTCTGTGAGTTCGACAGCTTGACTAAATGTTGTATTTTCGTCTTACGCGACTTGTTTCTCTTTTTTTTTTTCTCTTTCTCTCTCTGAACATATTTTTGTTGTACTATTGCCACATGTTCGATTGCTACCAGCTTGTATTTATAATTACCTGCATAGTATGCATTTGATTTTATGAATAACCACATATGTATGCTCTTCATCATCATCATCGTCTCGTCATCGTCATCGTCATCATCATCATCATCATCATCATCATCATCATCATCATCATCATCATCATCATCATCGTCGTCATCATCATCATCATCGTCATCTTTATTATCACGTGCTGAAGTTTTCCGACTTCCTTTTGCTGGTTAACTTTTTTAACTTTTAATTTTTTAATTATATAATTGTGTGTCTATGCGTCCCAAGGACAGATTGTAAGAAAAGGCGTAGCCTTAAATCTTAATCCTTGTTAAATAAAGTTCAATTCAATTCTCTCTCTCTCTCTCTCCCTACATTCACCCTCTCCCGTCATTTTAAGGTGGTGGGACATCCATGCTTTCTACATTTTCCCCTCTTTTTTGCAGTCGATGTACAAAATAATAGAAACCTGTATCTTTTCAAAATAAAGATCAATTTCAATCTGACGACGATCTCTTTCCTGCTTTCATGCGATGGTAAACAGACAGAATTGGTTCTGTTCTGTTCACACACTACTTTCAGTCCACCTACCTGCAAGGGTCAAGTCCCAAGAAATATGTCTGTATTCCTATCTTATCACTCTGCTCCTGTTTTGTTTTCTTTCACATACATTTTCCCTTCTTTTTTGACGGGTTTCTGGACAGCAAACTCTAAAACAAATTCTTTTCATCACAAAAGCGATCTTTGGAATTGACTGACATAGTCCGGAAGAATTCATGCATCAACTTA
This sequence comes from Littorina saxatilis, assembly GCF_037325665.1. NCBI lineage: Eukaryota > Metazoa > Mollusca > Gastropoda > Littorinimorpha > Littorinidae > Littorina > Littorina saxatilis. The sequence continues at coordinate 2,843,977 of NC_090256.1, read as the reverse complement.
CGTCACGTATTCGACGTCATCACTTCGCATACCTTATGGTCTCGGTATTTCGTTGGCCTTCTACTTGTAAAATGACCCTCAAAGCTAACCGAGACTAGTTGAGGTTGTATCAATGCGCCTTGCCAGCAGGTTGTTAATGGTTTTTTTAGCGAGTGGTTATCGACAATTGATGACCGGTAATTTTTAATGAGTTGGGGCATTCTGACCAATTACAAGATCTGTTTCATTAAAACGCCAACTTGATTGAATTACAATTCAATTTACTTCTCTGTCTATTCTGTACCCTCTCTCTCTTGCCAAACACACAGTCAAAAAATTACCTGTTGTGACAACTCTCTTGTAGGTGCCAGAATCAAACCAATAGGCCCATCACCTGGTTGTAACTCTTTCTGGAAACAAACCAAGAACAAACATAAGTCATAACAGGTTTTGTTCCCAAATCACAACATGCATATATGAACATATTTGTTGTTCAAAAAAATACAGATCGCGTCTCGAAGGCCTTTTTACTATTTTAGGCCCAAGCGCAACGTAGCCCTCTGGTGTTGTTTCGACTTGCTTTTTTATTTTCTTTATCATATTTGTTGTTGATGAGAGCACCCGCCTTTAACCGCCTGTCACACCTGCAGGGCCAGTTGGTACAGGGAAGAAGACTGTCATCCAAATGGTAACATTACACATATGACCTGTTTTCAATCACCCTGCAATCAATAGGCAGTAGTACCGTACTTTCCGGGTCATAAGGCGCGACTTTTTTCCTCGAGTTCGACCCCTGCGTCTTGTATAACGAAGCGCCTAATCCGTGTATGAAATAAAAAAAAATCAAAGAGACCGCTTGAGTACCAGTCAAACAACTTGTGATAATGCATGTTTCAGCTACTAGGTACTGCCCTGCCTTTGATCTGGCCGCACACACAGATTTCCACTCTGTTAAACTCGGTCACTGACCGGTCACTGACCCCGGTGCAGGAAGTGTTTCCTCTCTCAGATATGACAGGGGAACCACCTCTCATGGCAAAAACTGGGTCATTGACCCCTGGGAAGAAGGTCGTGTCTATAAACAAGGCCACCCAGCTATCACAATGCCTTTGATCTGGCCGCACACACAGAGCACACATATTTTCACTCAGTTAAAGTCGATCACTGACCGGTCACTCACCCCGGTGCAGGAAGTGTTTCCTCTCTCAGATATGACAGGGGAACCACCTCTCATGGCAAAAACTGGGTCATTTTGGTGCGCCCTATCGGCCCCCTGCGTCCAATGGGTGACTGGATTACAATTTTTTTTTAAAAGAAGGGGGTGCGTCTTGTATAACGAAGCGCCTTGTCACCCGGAAAGTACGGTAGTCTTTATTTATTTTTTTTTTAGAAGATACAGTAGAACCCCTCTCTAGCGACCTTGAAAATGTTGACAAAAATCGGTCCTTATGGAGGGGCCGGGTCCTTACAGAGGGAGGGGGCGGGGCCACAAAGAAAGTCACCTCAGATTTTTAAAAAAAAAGAAAACAGAGAAATTTGAGTTGCTGACGACCGTTTCCTCAAGCAAACTGCTTCGATTTCATGTTTGACATTGTCGATGGTGTCCACCAGTTCTGGTGCATGTTTCAATGCAAAAAGAGTTAGTTTCTGAGCAAGCATTTCTTTACAGCAGTCCCTGCAATGATGAAGGCCCTCCGAGAAAGAGAGTGAAAAATCGGCCACCGTTCTCAGCATCGCGTATCTGTGTGTAACCTCTTTCATTGAAAAGATACTCTTGTTTCCCTGCAGCCTTGACCAGTGAGTCGGTTACCTAATCTGTGAACCCTTCAGTTGTGTTGCTTTGTCAAAAGTTAGACACAGTCAACTAGTTTTGCTCTGAGTGAACAGTGCAGCTGGCCTCAATTAGCCGGTGACACCTCTCTGGCCACAGCACCAAACAGTACATGGCTGGGGGGAGAGAGAGAGAGAGAGAGAGAGAGAGGGGTGGGGGTAGCTGGCTAAACTCAGTGGGGTGTCCGGTGTCACTGAAGTCAGCAGGAAGAGCATTGGAGAGAAATAGAGAGGTGTACTCTTCCAAACATCAGTTGTCAGCGCTTAGGGTAGTCAGTGAGGGAGAGTGAGAGCGGTTTGTGTACAGTCCGACTGAAGAGTGAAAAGTCACTGCCACAAGATCGGCATGCAGTCAATAAAGCCAGACAAGAAGAATGATTATGACATGCGGCTCTATCTGCTGGTTTTTTATTCAAACTGGTTTTCAACGCTTATTCTCACAAAGCATCTGCACACCTGCCTCTGCCTCTGTGCTGTGTTTGTGTGGCTGCTTTTGTATGATGTCAGTGCATGGTGAGTGCGTTCACTGCCTTGTCACCACTTCCCCACCTTTTTCAGAATGTTTTCTTGGAGTTGGATAATTCTTTGAATTTGCGATTTTCCAACATCAAGACTTTTTGCAATCGCGATGGCAGTTTCTCCCTTTTTGTGTCTGTTCACAACATTCACTCGATTCTCGAGAGTTAAATATTTTCTTTTCTTTGTAGACGCCATGTCGATCTCCACTGCTCTTCTGTCCAAAGACTGTCTATTCTGACTGAATTGAACAGTGTGTGTTGGTCACGTGAGTTTGTTTTCTCGATGATTGGTTTGGGATGTTTACTCAGCCCACCCAACCATCACACCTCTCAGCGGTTAATTAGTGCCTTTGCTTACGCAAGACGGTTATAACTGGTTATAACCGGTTTGTCAGTGATGCGTTACGCTGACTGAGTCTTGGCTTTGTCTGACAAAGTCGTTACACAAGCTGTTAGGTCGGTCCTTAGACGTTAGAGCGGGGTGGTCGCTACACTGGTGACAACTATATAAGGAAACACATCGGTTAAAAAAAAAAGGGTCGTTGTGGCGGGGTAGTCCTTAGAGAGGGGGGTCGTTGTGAGGGGTTCTACTGTATCACATATTTTTCCACAGCAATTTCTGAAATCGTTTTGAGCTTTGTATGAAACACAGAAAGACATTGAAATGTACATCAGAACTGACTCACTCACTCACTCTCTCTCTTACCTGATCCATAATATGAATGAGCATGGGCCAAAGAAAAGCAGCGGTTTTACCACTGCCTGTCTTTGCGATACCAATGATGTCTCGGCCAGACATAGCGACTGGAACACCCTGTGAAGTAAAGAGCTCATACACTGATCTCGACAATAGCAAGAAATGTGCACAACACTCACACACATGAATGACATTGACATCCTCTCATCGCTACCCCCAAACCTTCTTACCCTTTTGCAACGCAAAGCAAACAACAAAATTCTCAAGAACACTAAAAGTTCATATTCACGAAAATTCAAATAAACTTTTCTTAGCTTTCCAGCTGCAAGGATACAGTCAAAGGACAAGGGAAAACAAGAAGGGCAAAGCCCATACGACTCACATGCTTTACACATTTTTCCTACCAAAATACATGTGACCTTGACCCAAGGTCAAGGTCATCCAAGGTCATGCAACACAAAGCTGTTAATTCGAGACATAGGAAGTACAATGGTGCTTATTGGCTCTTTCTACCATGAGATATGGTCACTTTTAGTGGTTCACTACCTTATTTTGGTCACATTTCATAAGGGTCAAAGTGACCTTGACCTTGATCATATTTGACCAAATGTGTCTCATGATGAAAGCATAACATGTGCCCCACATAATTTTTAAGTTTGAAACAGTTATCTTCCATAGTTCAGGGTCAAGGTCACTTCAAAATATGTATACAATCCAACTTTGAAGAGCTCCTGTGACCTTGACCTTGAAGCAAGGTAAACCAAACTGGTATCAAAAGATGGGGCTTACTTTGCCCTATATATCATATATAGGTGAGGTATTGAATCTCAAAAACTTCAGAGAAAATGTGAAAAATAGCTCTTTTTTAGGCAACATTTATGGCCCCTGCGACCTTGACCTTGAAGCAAGGTCAAGATGCTATGTATGTTTTTTGGGGCCTTGTCATCATACACCATCTTGCCAAATTTTTTACTGATAGACTGAATAGTGTCCAAGAAATATCCAACGTTAAAGTTTTCCGGACGGACGGACGTCCGGACGTCCGGACGGACGGACGGACGACTCGGGTGAGTACATAGACTCACTTTTGCTTCGCATGTAAGTCAAAAAGAGGAAAATTCCATTTTCATGAACATCATCAAAAGAAATCACACATTAGCCCTTCCATTCGGTACCATTTTTGGTAGCAAATTTTCAGTTATTCCCAAATAAAAATTGGACAGAAAAACTAAAAAGGCATATTTCTCTTTGAGTCTTTATAAGCAAAGTCTAGCCATGAGGTAATCAGAGAAGCAAAGTCTAGCCATGAGGTAATCAGAGAAGCAAAGTCTAGCCATGAGGTAATCAGAGAAGCAAAGTCTAGCCATGAGGTAATCAGAGAAGCAAAGTCTAGCCATGAGGTAATCAGAGAAGCAAAGTCTAGCCATGAGGTAATCAGAGAAGCAAAGTCTAGCCATGAGGTAATCAGAGAAGCAAAGTCTAGCCATGAGGTAATCAGAGAAGAAGAGAAGACACAAACAGATTATCTCCAATGAATGACAATACCTGTGCCTGGATAGGAGTAGGCTGTGTGTACTCTGACTTGCGGATGGAACTTAACAGTTTTTCGTCAAAACCAAAGTGGGCGAAACTGCTGACTGGCTTGGGCGGGTAAAGACCGGACACCTGACAGCAACAAATTTTAAAAATCATATTTAATCAGAGTCAATGAGATTCAATCAAAGAACCAAGGTATCAGTCAAATGACATTCACATATTTGGCTGAAAAACAGACATCTGGCTCTAGTACTTGTATGTATTAGAACAACCACATTTAAGCTGCCTTTGGCTACAGTGTGAATTCAGCTGTTCTGTTAAAATCGAAAATTTTAAAAGTAAATTTTCATTTGATTAATATACTTACCCGAATCACATATAGCATTGACACAGTCTGAGATGCTAAGGTCTGAAAACGCTTACCTGTCTAACATTTTTAAAGGGAAGCAACCCCATCACCAAAAGAGCTAAAAATAGCCATGGTAATGAGCACATACGCTGTGAGTTACCTCCCATTGGTGTGTACTACGTCACTACCTCTATCACCACGTGGCTACAATCATACGGCTTTAAAGAAACTAAAAAAACATACGCGGGGCAGGTGGGAGGGAACACACTATGTGATTCGGGTAAGTATATTAATCAAATGAAAATTTAATTTTAACATTTTCGATTAAATTACATATTCTTACTCCGAATCACATATAGCAGATAGCTTCAACAAGGCGGTGGGAAAGAAAAAATTTCAAACTCACTCTCAAATCCTTGCCAGAAACTGGCCAGCTGCAATCAATACAAACATCTTCAGAGCGCCAAAATGCTGTGGACAGCACCTCATCTAGCCTCTTAGAGCGCAAGACGGCTAAAGATGATGCCCAAGCCCTTGTCTCATGGGCTCGGGCCGAGTCCAGGGGAAAGGCAGGCTGCGCCCCCCCCCCCCCCCCCTTTGTTCAAGTGGCTTCAGCTTGTCTGATGAGGGAAGACACCCACCGGGCCAACGTTACCTTGGAGATGTCTTTTTCTCTTGCTGTGTTGAGCGAGATGAATAAGAGCTTCTGTGAGCTTGACCTGACCGGCTGAGTCCGAGCAAGGTAAAAACCAAGGGCACGAACTGGGCAATTAACCAAGTCTGGATCCGCAGGGGCCAAAACGTTGGTAAGGGGCTTGACAAGAATCAGAGGAGAGGCTTGTTCCGGAACTTGATTCTTTGCCAGAAACTCCGGGCGAAATCGCAAAGAGACTGAGTCGTCCGACTCATACAAGATATCCTCTGGAATTCCAGAGAGGGTGTGAATTTCACTACCTCTACAGGCTGTTGCTACCAGTAACAGAAAAAGAGTTTTCCGTGTCAGATTGGAAAGGCTAGCGTCGCTCAAAGGTTCGAATTCGGCTGAACGCAAGAATTCCAACACGAGGAAAAGATCCCACTTAGAGTGGGAGAGCGAGATCTAGCCTCCTTAAGCGCCGTAAACTCCGAGTGCGAGAGGAACAAATCCCTCCTGCACATGACTGCGTGAGCGTAATGCAGGAGGGATAGTCGCATCTGCTCTTCATTCACCCTAGCAAGGGCTGCAAGAAGAGTAGAGACATCATCTGCATCCTGATCCTCACTGAGTGTGAACGGATTAAGACTCTCGGTCAGCGACCGAGAAAACGCCCTGATGATCGTCTCAAAAATGGATGCTAGTTCCAGGAGCTGACGTCCTATCTCCTCTGACGCGAGAAGGGTGTGTTCTGGTAACGTCACACCCGAATCACGCTTCAATGGTTTGGCCAACAGAGGAAGCAATTTCTGCGACACCTGTAAAGTTGTGCGCGGAAGAGCAAAGGACGAAAGCAAGTTCTGACCAGATCTGTGAAAGTTGAACTCCGAAGCCAGCCAGGGCTGAGCCTGTTCCGGAACTGGCCCATACGGAACCAGAAGAGGAACAGGGACAGAGGGAATACCACTTCCGAGTTGTGAAGGTGGTAAGCCACCGAAGGGGACTCTTCGAACCGGAAGCGGGAATCATCCTCCTTCGCGGGACGAAAGTCAGACATAGCTGAAGGGGCAACCGAAGCGGAAGCCAACAAAGCTGATGCACCTTCCGGAAAATAACGGGATGTCACCTCCGCCGCAGCTTCAAGTGCAGCCTTGAGCTTAGACGGGAATCCCGACCGTGTCTCCTCACTAGCAACAGACTGACCGTCAGAGTAGTCTAGCAAAGGACACTGACCGAAGTCACAGTCGCCAGTGGCGGAAGGGTGTGCGGCATAACCGGAAACAGGAAACCCGTGTACCCGGAAATCATCTTGACTCATCCCTTGACTGACATGAGAGGAAGGGTAAGTCGAGCGACCATCCGAAGCCACCGGAACTGAATAGGCGGAAGCCACCCCACCCACAGGGTGAAGGAACGACTGCCCCGGCCGAGGCACTGCATGCCCGAAAGCCGGCCGCTGTTGCTCACTCACCGGCATCCGTCCGGAAGTGCAAGGAAGAGGAACAGCGTATCCGTCCAAAGCCGGAAATGCAACCGACGAAGCCGCACAATGCGGAAACGAGGGCTGCGTAGACTGAGGCCGGAAGCCATAAAGCCCGGAGGCCAGTCTCCGGTCAACCCCAGCACCGACCTCGGAGTGAACGAGTGGTGGGGGACCTATGCTTCTGGTGGGAACCGGAAACGCAGCAGCCGAGAACGGCTGCCGCCCTTGTTCTGAAACGCCCGAGCACGCGTAGAGCATCGGGGGAGACAAAACAGAAGAATGCAAGTTGTGAAAGTGCCCCAGAGAACTGTCTCTCAAAAGGGAGTGTCCGGTCGCCTCACGAGGGCTGTTGGACCAGTTCAACTTACCGGCAGTGCCGCCAGCGGCGGCAGAAACCGAAAAGACAGGAAACTGCTCCCTGGAACCGGAAGCCGAAGGCGCCGACAAAGAAGCCAAGGACCGCACATCCCCCACGGACGGAGGAAGCACGACACTGGTGGATGGCGTGGAACGCTGCATCTCCTCTTTAACCATGCTACGAATCTCTGGAACCAAAGATTTAAGAAGAGAAGACACCAGAGCACCCTGCTCCGATGCCAACACAGAGGGAGAGGCAAAAACAAAAGACATGTCCGGCTGAGAGCCAGACGCAAGTGCGCTAGGAGCAGAAATAGGCACAGTCATAACCGTGTTGCGAGCTTCATCAGAAACAACAACTATCACTGGTGGTTTGGAAGAAGAAGACGACTTAGGCTTAACTTTGCCCTTAACGTCGGCTTTACCCCGCTTTTTATCCGAGTCAGCCATGCTGACCAACAACAAAAATGGCGTCAAACCACACAAGTTACTGAAAAACACCCAAAATGGACAGAAAATCAGCAACTACAACGCAAAAATTCCTGTCAATAAAACGACAAAAGGAACGAGCTCACCAACTACAAAAGCCAGCAAGCAAAGTAGACGGGTAACGTGGCCGGCAGGTGTCAACCAACACAAGAGTCAGCCACGGGAGCGCCAATATCAAACGACCTTCTCTCAAGAGGCAGAAAAAGTCGTATGATTGTAGCCACGTGGTGATAGAGGTAGTCTTTTCTTTCTTTATTTGGTGTCGTTTTCAACCACGAAGGTTATATCGCGACGGTGAAAGGGGAGAGGGGATAGAGCCACTTGTCAATTGTTTCTTGTTCACAAAAGCACTAATCAAACATTTGCTCCAGGGGCTTGCAACGTAGTACAATATATTACCTTACAAAGAGAATGCAAGTTTCCAGTACAAAGGACTTAACATTTCTTACATACTGCTTGACTAAAATCTTTACAAAAATTGACTATATTCTTCTTCTTCTTCTTCGTTGTTCGCTCAGACAGACTATATTCTATACAAGAAACACTTAACAAGGGTAAAAGGAGAAACAGAATCCGTCAGTCGCCTCTTACGACATGCTGGGGAGCACCGGGTAAATTCTTCCCCCTAACCCGCCGGGGGTTTTGACATCACTGCATTCAGAGATCATTCTATGTACCCTCAAACAAACACCTTGCTTGTTAATACCTATCACAAGAGGACACGATTAGGACCAGCAAAAAGAGTCCCCACAATTCAGGCCTCCTGTCATTCTTGCAGGGAGATTTAGCAAGTTAATAGAAAACCGGACGTAAGATTTTGTCTCTTATTTCCAAGACATCCTCTTATAAAATTGAAAGGGGTCATACACAGAACGCTCTCTCTCTCTCTTACTGTTTACTTATCCCCAATTTTGTAAGCTTTTTTTGTGTTCTGGTACTAAATTTGGATCATATTTAGTGTTATCTCTCTGACTGTTTATGCATATTAAATATCTATCTGCTATTAACTTACTAATTTTAGATTTAAAATGTGTTTGAAGACACCACCATAAGCCATAGGCTTCTTGTTGTTTTCATATTTTATAAATGTATGTAAATTTCATACAAGTAAATGGAAAGAAAACATTGTTTAAACCAAAGGGGTCCTACTCCTACATTTCCGGCACCACTGTACTTCTCTCCCGGCGTCCTTACCCTGAGGCCAAGCGCACGTCGAAGGTCATCCACCTGCCCAACCGTCAAACTCTTGATCTCTTCGTGCTCTTGATAGAAGTTGCGTACAAACGGGTCATAATCAATCTCAGAGTGGTCAACTGGAGGCAAAGGGTCAATGATCTGAAAAAGAGAAATAAACGTCAAAGCATTTTTCAGTCCATGAGGAACAAGAACCACGGTTACGGGCTGTATTGTTCTTTGAGAGATTCTGCTGCAGTTATATCCTTTGAAACTGGGAACATCTTATGCGCTAGACATACACATTAATTTCATTTCTTGGAAGGTATTTGTCTGGCTGCTACTTGTCTGGGTGATTGTGCTTCATCTTTAGAAAAGACGGCCCGAGAAGATCCATTAAAAAGCAAGATTGTTCGCAACAACATATATATATACAGCAGTACCTGCGATGTGTGGACCCTCCCGTGAGAGGACACCTCCCTTAAAAGGACACCTTCTCTTGTCCCTTTTTATATTATCTCTACCAAAGTATACCTGTCATGAAAGGCCACCTGCAATGTAGGGACTTTTGGGTGGTCCCAAGGGTGTCCTTTCATCACAGGTACCACTGTATATATATCCTGACAAGATTACTGTTCTAGTTGTTGGGGAAGGGACAGGGGGTGGAACAACACATATATATATTATATATATATATATATCCTCAAAAGATTACTGTTGTTGGGGAAGGGACAGGGGGTGGAACAACACATATATATATTATATATATATATATATATATCCTCACAAGATTACTGTTGTTGGGGAAGGGACAGGGGGTGGGGTCAGGAGGCACCAAATTAAAAAAAAAACTCTCTTGCATTCTTTTCACCCCGCCCCCTCCCCCCAGGAGCAGATGTAACTCCAATTCTTAATTACCAAAGAAATGGATGCAAGATGACCCACATCTGCTTCACAGCTAAACCCAGTGTCTCACTCTCAATCAATCCGAACGTTCTTCTGTTCCTACAATCATCCACTGGCACAATCCCACTTAAACTTAAAGCAGTTCTTCACATCAGAGGCAAAAATGATGCAAGCCTAGAACTTCTCCTTGAGAACAATGAAAGAACCTGATCTTCACCAACAGTTTATTTTCTAGCATGTAATTCTTTCTATTCAAAAAGTACAATGGACAACCCTCCATTTTCAAATCACAAAAAGAAGGCAAGTCTGAAAATGTTGGTAAATCTACAATGTCATGAACAGAAAATCCAAAAAAGTACGATCTTAAAAAGGGGAAGTTCTAAGAAGGCGAAATCCACAAATGGGAAAGTCTTAAATGGTAAGTGTGGCTGCATTCACCTTGCTCCGCTCTGCGGGTATGGGGTTCCCATCATCATCATACTGCACATCATCCTCTTCATCGGCGATGACACCCGCCATGGGGTTCTCCTCCATGTATCGCAGGTATTCCTCCATCTCATCCTCTTTGTCAATGTCATCACGCACTCCTCTGAAGCACACATAATTACTCTCATGAGATCTGGTATGGGGAAGTCAACGCAGGGATTACACTCATTGCAAAATGAGTAAATGTTCCATTTTTCATGATGCCATGCACACCTGAGCCATATTGCTGTTCAAAAGTGTCTTGATTTGGGTCAACATACACAAATAACTCAGTCAATGCAACGTCTTCTTCAATGAGTTATACAAATTAACCATGACCAGATTCTGAATCTACAGATACATTCTGCTTTTCTATGACAAAAACAAACAAAACTAACACATCTGCAAGTCAGCAGAAGAGACACTGTTCATTAGCATTTAGATGGTGCATGTATCGGTAATGTTTATTCGGTTGTGAATACAAAACTAAAAGCAATTAACACACTATTTTAATTGGAATTAACATTCATTTCTCATGAATACACAATGCACACCCACATACTGTCATTGCAAAACAGTCCAAGCACTGACAAGTATCTAAACACTAATTACTTACTTGTCACATACTGTCATTGCAAAACAGTCCAAGCACTGACAAGTATCTAAACACTAATTACTTACTTGTCACATACTGTCATTGCAAAACAGTCCAAGCACTGACAAGTATTTAAACACTAATTACTTACTTGTCAGATTTTTTCTTTCCTTCCTTTACTTCTTCAGGTACATCCATTTTCTCACCGCCAGTGGTAATGTCCTTCTGTTCACATTTTTAGAACATTTGATTTATTAAACAGTGTCCATACTCAATATCATGTACAGCTACGATTGAAAGATTAGTCAAAATAATGTTGTAACATAACCTATATCACTGTTGTTTATGAAACTGTCAATGTCAGTACCCCACTTGTGTAGAATTTTACTGTCAAACATAAATAATGTATTTTCTGAACAGACATTGACAGTGACATTTCAGGTAAAATAAGCACAACTTGTTACACTAATTAATATCTAACTGAACCAAAGAAGACAAAATAACCAAATCTTTAAAATAACCAGTCAGGCACTGATGAAAATTTAGTGTCTCAAACTAAATCAGACTTTATTTCATGTTTGAGTTATTGTATTGTGTGCATCATTATCACTACCAGTACCACTCATTCAAGCAATAAAGCAACGTAAATTCACATCTGGTACAAATATTCAGAAAATGATCTTTGATAAGTTATTTCTGTCCAGTACGTACATATACAAATGAAGCACATCATGATCATAGAATAATGATGCCTCATACCCACAGGTGTTCTCACTGCAAAATTGCGCATACATATTGCATAAAGATATGATATATGTACCACTGACACACAACAGCTCTTGTTTTCTGTCAATCAACGCAAATTCTTCAAAGTCAGCGCAACCCCTGATACCACTACAGTCTACACCCTCTCTCTCATATGTGACCACTATTATCACAACTGCACTAAAAATGTAATTAACTGCCCCTGCCACACACATGTCGATCACACACAATCAGTTATACTTTCAGGAATCTCATACTACATACATCACTAGTCATTACATGTATGTATGTGAAGACACCTAGACAGACTAATGTAATTCACTAATTATGTCCAGGTATACCTCCAGCCCTGCCATGTAAGCATCAAGCGCATCTTCTGAGTCATCAGAGTCATTGGCTTTTTCACCCGGGCTTCCTGGTGCTGGTTGGTATGCCATCTTACTACTGGGGGCCTGATCATCTTCGTCGTCTTCAAAATACCTGAAAGTAAAGTCCAAATGTGAAGGCAACACAATTCACAAACCACACACTAAAGAAAGTTATAAAACTAACTTCTGACAATGCGTCCTGCAACAATTTTAACAAATGTATGAGTCAGAGTTCATGCAAATCGCAAGTTTCCATGTAAAAAAAAAAGGTGACAAATGATGTGCCTGGATTTCATTTTTAAGACTGCGTTTGAGGACTGAGAGTCTAATTAAGTTACAAAAAACAAGTGACATCACAGATATACTGAAAGAAGGCAGTTTGTCGCTGCCGAAATATTGATTATAAACATACCAAACCCGGTTACTGTTGTGTCCTCTTTTTGTTTAGAACTAGAAGTAGAAGAGCTACTGTTTAACTTAAGATTCACTCAGTGGGATAGTGCACACAACACATGGCTATGTCACGTTATTGCTCACTGGCGTTTTCAAGATTGCACACTGTATAATTATGACTAAAAAAACCAAAAAGTAAAAGTTATTCATGCTGACAGACAGACCTCAAATAGTTCATGACATGGAAAAGCGCACAACTCTGTAACTAGTGTACTGTAAGTGTAAGTCTGTACTTACTCCTCCTCGCTGCGAACTCGACGTTTACCCAGATTGGTGTGATAACCAAGAGTGCGGCCAGGTGCCCCGAAACCATAACTGGAAGTTCCCATGCCCATGGACATGGCAGCGAAACCAGAGGCTGGTGTCAGCGTCTGCGGTTTGGCCTGCGAACTGGAAGTGGAAGATGAACTTGAACTCGTAGAGCTCTTCACGAAACCGAACCCTTCAAACCCGAAACCTTTTGGTTTCCCATCACCACCCTTTTGAAATATTCTGTCCATCTCTATAATACGCTTCTGCCGGGTTGGATACAAAAGAGAACGCACAGTCTAGATGACAGACCACACAAAAGCACAGTAATGAGTAAACAGCGTCGCACAGCTTCCAAGATAACCGGACGTACGATACCGGAAGTGTGTTGAACATAAACCTTTCGAGTTTTCTTAAGGAAAAGATTCTGTTGGTGATTGTCCCCCTTGATATGAAGACTGAGACACGACAGAGATGTGTATGACAATAAACATCTATGGACAGGATAAATCATAACCAAACTTCAACTGTAAACTCAAGACCAGTAATCAGTTTTGACTGTCTTGAGTCCATGTTTAAACCAAACCATTGATCGCAAAAAAACCTGTTCTTTACCACTAGGCCAACGTCACACCTGTCACGATGTCATCTTTCGCCTGTGTACATATTTCCCCCTCGACATATCCTCAAGACTGAAATGTTGTTTCCTGGTAAAATTAAGAAGTGAAATTATTTATGGACAAAAAGCATGTCAGTTTCTTGCATGTGAAGAAAATTGGTGGTAAAATTTAATAGATTTCACCCCCAAAATCGAATTCTTCGAAAACGTGTACTGAGTGGTTACGTCCCTTGAGTAAGAAGGAAAACATACAGAATACAGAATACAGTATTTATTGAGCCAAGTGACATTAAAAAAACATTTAAAGCACAAGGAATTTAGCGTAGTGTTGGTAAAATCACGCACACACACACACCCACACACACACTGACACACACACACACACACGCCCACACATTCACTGACATACACACCAACACACACACGCCCACACTACAGCAGTCACGATCACACCATCACACGCAGGGCAGACATGAGGTAAAACAAATGACAATCATCTATTAAAAGAAAAGGTACAAAGAGTGGTTTAAGATGCATTTTAGGAGGAATCAAATTTAAAACAAATCGGTTGGAAAAATTTGGCCCCATGAATTTAAGGCACACAATGTCGCTCATCAGTACTATCGAAGGGTGTTTTTTTGTTCAATGTAGAGTTTATACTAGATCAACGAGGCCGAGAAGCGAAATATCAACACGGCGAAAGATAAAAAAAAACGTCACACCTGTCTCTGAAATGTTATGATCTTTCAGGACATAAGAGCTTTTTAGGTGTCTGGGGCATTCTTAAAAGCTCATTAAAAAAATTCCAACTGGTTTAAGCGATATTTGCAATTAAACACCCTTCTGGGTCCACACTGACAGACCCACGACGACCAGCGATGGTTAAGGGGGGTTTCCAAATTTCTTTTTGGGACAGACTGAACGACGACGCCGGGGCAATCAGGTGCAATCTGCCTATTTTTTCTTTATTTTACAATTTATTTCGTTATATGACCTTATATTTTTCTTCTTTTTTATCTTCTTTTTTTTAAAACCTTTTTGTTAAGCTAGGGGGGGGGGGGGGGAGAGTATCCAAAAAACCCGGGACTATCCCACCCCCACCTCCCCCCCCCCCCCCCATCCCCTGCGATAATACACAATTCCACGCAAAAAAATGACCTAAATTGTGCTGACCCAACTGATTCTGTTCATCCACCGGATGTTTCCGTGTGAGATTATCACAGGTGAAGCAAATGGCATGATAGGAGCCACGGTAAATACAAATGTACATGTTACTTAGTTCAGTCTTAGTTGCAGTGCTGCAAAGCAAGCAAAACTGCATAAATCAATCTTCGTTCTTATCAAAACACCCAGAAAGCTCCGTCACCGAACACATTACTGAAAAGCGTACGAACGGAAACAATTTGATGAAAGTGGTACGAACGGACACAAAACTGTGTTATGCAAATTCAATTCATCTTATGGTTCGCATAGGTCCAATATCACACGCATTCGTACTTTGTGCTATTTGAAGACGATTGGAATACACGGAACTTGTAGTGGGGGCCTGTTTAACTCTGATCTAACGAATGTGTATGAACGGAAACGCTTTTCGTACGAACGGAAACATGCACTGTTGTACGAACGGAAACATGGTGTATGAACGGAATCTGCATGTTTTCAAAAGACAAGTGATTGTAGAAAAGCCATGCCGGGTTTCTATAAACTTCTGTTCAAGCGAAATGTCGTAACAGGCAATGGTTTTGGTGATCATGTGCAAATCAGGGGTCAGATTCGATAACAGAGCGAGAAAAACAAGAAAATGTTAAAAAAAAAAAATCAGGCAATTTTGCCACGTTCGGCCCGCGTGTGTTATCATGAGGATTACTAGCACCTTGGTACTTATCGTACACATAGCCCAACCATTTCGCTACCTTATTCTTTCAATATCACACAAGCGCGCTGCCCACCCGACGACTTAATTACCATAAAGGTCGTGAAAGGTGAATGCTCGCCTAATAGGCTACTGAGCTTTACTGGCCGATGTGAATGCGTTATATATTGTGTGTAAAAAATGTCTGTTTGTCTGTCTGTCTGTACAAAATTCCATTTCAAACGGCAGAAATTAATATGTAAGCGCCTAGGGCTATATCTAGATTAGGCGCATAAAAATGATCACAATAATAATAATAATAACGTTTTTCCCCAAGCAAGTGACGAAAATGAGGCTGTATGAACGGAAACATCCGGTGGATGAACGGAATCAGTTGACACACCGTGATGAGGGACATTTTGAGAAATTTTGTCTGTGCATAGTTTTGGTTTCGTAAACTCCGGGTTCTGCCCACAGGCCTCGTTTGCTTGAATTATTCTCAACCCCCTAGCTCAGTGTAAATGTTTTCAGTTATAAAACATACCTTGCCCTTGGCATTACGTCTTTTGCATTTTAATAACATCTGATAAAATATATCCATTTAGATCAGGCTTATACTCAGAAAGACTTGTATTTCGGCAACAACACGATGACTGATGAGCGACTCAGTCACCTAGCGAGATATGCGGTTCATTAGTGACTGTGTCACGAGATTTTGTCCAAGTAGTTCGATGCTAACCCTGGGCTGCAGTCCTATGTTTTGCCACATTTAAAACACATTAATTGTTGTTGTTAATTGTTTATTTCCATGTTGATGTGTTAAGTACAATTAAACCACGTACACCTTTCAGACACCCCACCCCACCCCCAATTTAAGACCTCTCCCCTTTAATTAAAGGCTTGCTTTTGTAGACTTTCTGTTCATACCCTCTGTAAATATAACCCCATTTTAAGACTCCCTCCTTTCTAAGACCTGAACTTCTCAGATTTTTTAAGGTCTTAAAAAGGCGTTTCAATGTACTAGATTTTGTTTAAACTAAGGCCAAAAAAAAAAAATTGTCTGTTTCTGGTAACATGGCTAAAAAAAATAGGGTCGGTAGGTCGGGATTTTTTTTTTTTTTTTTATTTTTTTTTTTTTACCCCAAATGTAGACCAATAAAACTAACTTTAAAAATCGCGCAAAGAGACTGGATTCACTATACATAGAGACAAGACACTCAACACATTTACAAATCGTCAGCGGACTTTCGTTTTCACACGTTTTTGTTGTTCATTTTCTCACCCTGTCCTTTACCACCAAAAAAATAAATAAAATTTTGAGTTTGGAAAAAAAAAGTTTAGGGTCGGCGCCGAAATTTAGGCGTCGGTCGGGTGACCAGAAACAGACAATTTTTTTTTTGGCCTAATGTT
>NC_090256.1:2729750-2822250 GCF_037325665.1 Littorina saxatilis | reverse complement strand
GAAAGCATTGAAAGAATAGGGATTTAGGCATGCAAAGTATCTGACAAAGAAGGGGCACCAGTAAGGCCTCGCGGCCTTCGGCTAACAAATATAGCCGCCCCTACATACTACTACTACTACTACTACTACTACTATAATTAGGGAGCCTTTCATTTTCAACACATGTATAGTCAATGCCTCGTGACAAATCCGCATTGTCAACATAACTTGCACATTTCCACTCAAAAGTCACTTGAACCAGCAACTTTATTGGGAAGAAATAAAGTAAGCGACCTGTCTAGACGCACTGAACCAGTTTCGAAAGAACTGTTTATGCGTTTCGTAGCAACTGACGCGTGAACCGCCTGACTCAGACAAGGACGTTCTTTTTAACCAATCGCTGCAAAGCAAACCAGCGAGCGCGGTCCGAAAAAGGAAGTCAACATCAACTACCATCCGTATCGGTCAACTTGCACGATCGTACTCTAGCGAAAGAGTGTTTCCGCACGAGAAAATAGAGCAATGAATTTGTAATCAAATCATAATCATGGACGACAACGTTTCGTACACCTTCGATGACGAAGGTAACCCGATTTCTACAGAATTACCACCGCCGTCAGCGCGCAAGCCACCGGCAGCTCCCAGAAAAGGACGCTCAAAACAACGAAAATTGGCCAGCGCAGGGTCTCAAGAAAGTGCTCTTAACAATGGAGCGACGCCGGACCTTGCCACTCCGTCCAGCTGCCAACTTGTTGCAAAAGGAGAAGAACCGATGACTGACATGTTTCACATTGATGGCACTGGCTTCGACGTCACCCTGTCTCCTAACCTGGAGAAAATTTATTGGGAATCAATGAACCCCAGCGGTAAGATGCGTGAATGTGCCTATATTCCGTACATCAAGTCAGAATGCATTGTTTTTTGCCGGTGTTCTTCTTTGTTGAGTTGCGTAATCATCGTGCGTGTGTGTGTGTGTGTTATACACTGCTATCATCTTGAATGCTGACGGATCTGTAATATTGTCATGTACTGACCAAAACAATTTTGTGGTGTTACAGAGAAGACACCCCCCCCCCCCCTCCCCCATTGTAAGAGCACCTGGTTTTAAGGTCCAAGATATCTGAGGTCTTGAATATCAGAGGAGCTCTTTGAACCCATACGCTGCCTTGCTGCAGTTCCTTCTTTGCCCGTTTTAAATATATTATATACTAGCAGTCAGGCCCGGCTTCTGCTCTCCCCTCTCTCAGAAACCTCTCGAATCTTATTCCAATGTGGATAAGAAAAATGACAGTGTGAGCTCATACATTTGGATGTATAGGCAAGGCAAGTTTCTATTTGGTTCAACGTGTTCTTCGTGATTTGTTTACCCCTTCTCACACCCACTGTAGTTATACCGTCTGATCAAAGCACGCATACCTCATGAGTGAGCGCATCATACCTTTTTGAACAGGGGAGAGAAATCTGTAAATTCTCGTGATCTTTATTCGCGATGATCTGGAAGGCAGGGAGGGGGAGCAGGGGGCAGGGTTAGTGTGTGTGTGTGTGTGTGTGGGGGGGGGGGGATGATAGCGGGCGGGGGGTAACCCTTGAGAATGACACGGTATACTGGTTTGATGAGAGTTACCTCCCTTCCGTGGGCGACAAACCATGACTTACCTCCCTTGCACTATATAGACTGTATTGATAGATGGGGAGGGTAATTATCCGAGGAATAGTGGAGCAGCGTAGCAAAAGAATTGTGCATTTTGTTATACAAGCACCAAATTTGGCACATATGTACATTGATATGTTGCGAACATTTTCAGATATTGGGCCACTTAAAATTCTCTCTATATGTCCGCCATATTGGATTTCAAAATGGCCGCCACTTGAAATCTACGTTTGCTATTATCTCTGGACATAATGCAGCTATTGACTTGATTCTGGTATCCAAATGTATGTTTTGGGGGGCAAGGAATCCAATGGTACCAATTGCCACTTGGTATTGTCAAGTATTTGCCGCCATATTAGATTTCAAAATGGCTGCTTTACTTTACATGGCTGCTTCATGATCTACATTTGACATTGACTGCAGCAGCACTGTACATCCTGCAACACTGTGCCTACAAGCACTACTGTCTGGGAGAAACCAGGGATGCAGAGGACCTTCCCGAGTTTGAAGACTGGTGTTGCCAGAGAGGAGAAGACATCCCCTAGTTTCACTTCTGGGCAACCGTGCTGGAACTAGAACTGTTGGTTCAAGTGAATGTGCGTTCTCTTAGGCAGGGATCGTTAATGATGTACCTCGATGCTCTGACAGAGCACTGGATCACACCCACTATGCTAGGTAGATACCAGTGCACCTGAAGGACATGGCCGAACTCACCACCAAACACCCAGATGTATCCAGGAAATTCAGGGAAAGCCACTTCACCGTTCAGAAAACACAGAGAGTGTTCTCTTCAATCCTGATTGACCAGGCACATGAGCAGAATAATGGCTGCATCAAAGGAGACGGTGGAGCAGTTGGGCTCACTGACAACCCTAGTGCCCTACGTCGCTGGATAGTTGCGGGACCAGAAGTTGCCAGGGTGATCGAAGAATTCCAGGATGGGAACCAACACTGGAGACGGCAAACAGCAGACACACGTCATCATGATCAGACGCCAAGTGTACAGGCCTCATTTGTGAAAGATGTTTGCTCTCTCGTTGGTGTCATAGAGGAGATTGGCGACCCATTCGAGGAGGAGAGTCAGGATGTAGTCAAACTGGACACAAAGGAGATCGCAGGTCCTGCTGCCGTGGAGACCGTGATGAATGCCAAGAGGATTGGCCAAGAGCAGTTCGAGGCTTTCACCAGAGAGTGTCTGTTGGAGAGAACAAAGGCAGTGGACGACCCCATTTCTCGTAACAAGCTGAACGTGTTCAGCATTTCCACTCCAAGAAGCCAGGGCAAAGGTCAGTAACAGCTCGCCTCCATCAGGAATGACCGCGAACTCTTCGCGCGCATGTACATTGGCTGCCAGACGAGGGATGGAAACCTTGAGGAGTTCTTTCGCCACGAGAATCAGGCATGTCCTCCTGCATTGTCTGATGGTGGAAGCCTCTGCACTGGTACCAAGAGTGATCTCTTCACATGCTTGGAAGAAGTCTCCGACGCAAAGACAGAGACTCCTGTCACAACCTGTTTTGTGCTTGATGGAGTAGCCATCGTCCAGATGCTGAAGCCGGCTGCATCAAAGACCTCTGAAGAGTATGCACAACAGATCGTCATCCCATAATTATATGTTCACGAAGCCGCAAACAGTGTCACGCCTGGCTCTGGTCTGGAATACTTACCTTGCTGATTCACTGAAAGGTAGTACACGTGCAAAGCGGGGACAAGACGTGCGGACACGTGTGGTGGCTGCTGCAGCCATACCAGGAAACTGGCAGAACTTCCTACGAGTGGACAGCAACAAGACCGAGCTGTTCAGGTTCCACTCAGCAGCTCTCATTCAATGGTTCGACCAGGAGGACAAGCAACTCATCATTACTGATGGAGAGGCAGTGCTCAGCAAGCCACTACTGCCAGATCTGACCTCACTCGCCCCATGTAACCATGAAGAAGCTGACAATCTGACGTTGCTGCATGCATCTCAGGCAGCCCAGCATGGACACCATGCAATACTCATCCGGACTATAGACACCGGTGATGTGGTGCTGGCAGTGTCCCTGGTACAGGAGTTGCAACCAGAAGACAAACTGTGGCTGGCATTCGGAACAGGCCAGCGTTTCCGATACCTAGCAGCACACGAAATAGCAGCTGGACTGGGACGAGAGAAGGCTCGTGCACTGCCAATGTTCCACGATCTAACTGGATGCGACACTGTGTCTAGTTTTGCTAGACGTGGTAAGAAGACTGCGTGTGCAGTCTGTACGGTACTACCAGAACTCACTGAGGCGCTGCTGCTGCTGTCCTCTGCACCGCGTGACATACCAGACGATGCAATGCGCATGATCGAGAAGTTCGTGATCCTGCTGTATGATCGAACCAGCAAATGCACAGACATTGACAAGGCCAGGAGGAAAATCTTCGGAAGTAAAAACAATGTGCAGCTCATCCCTTCAACGAAGGCAGCTCTGGAGGAACATGTCAAGAGGGCAGAGTATCAAGGTGGACATGTGTGGGGTCAGATACTGCTGCCAGCACCAGAGCTCCCTCCACCAACCAACTTGGGTTGGTCAAGGACTGGAGAAGGACAGTACACACCTTACTCAGGCTTACTGGACCAGGCTACCTGAAGCAGCTCACAGCTGCATTTAGCTGGTTTCTTGCAAGTGCAAGAAAGGGTGCGTGAGGCGCTGCAAGTGCAAAAAGGCTGCCCTTCAGTGCACAGCCCTCTGTGTGTGTTAAGGGGACTGCACATGACGATGAGCCAACAACATACATGTACTTGTGGCAATGCTGAACTTGTTAACATCACACTGTTTATGTACACGTATCTTCAGTACCGGTACATACCTAGCCTCAAATACCAGACCATTTGTAGAATGTCAGTATACACCTAGCCTCAGATACTAGACCATGTAGCATGTCAGTATTATACCTAAGACATTTACAGAACTAAGACATTCTTTTCAAAGTATTGTGTTGAATGCAATATTTGCCTAGCTAATTTCCAAATACAATTATATAACAGACTGTGATAGATAATATTAAGTTGCAATTGGTACCATTGGATTCCTTGCCCCAAAAAACATACATTTAGACACCAGAACCAAGTCATTAGCTCCATTATGTCCAGAGATAATAGCAAATGTAGATTTCAAGTGGCGGCCATTTTGAAATCCAATATGGCGGACATATATAGAGAGAATTTCAAGTGGCCCAATATCGGAAAATGTTCACAACATATTAATGTACATCTGTGCCAAATTTGGTGCTTGTATAACAAAATGCACAATTCTTTTGAACATGTGGGCTAAGCCGCCCCACTAGAAGGAAACAATGTCTGGAGAAACTAAAACCCAGGTGCACATTTGTGGGTCCAGGGCAGTGTGCATGCAAAATATCTTGTGCTTATCTTTTGCCATCTCTGAGGTATGGCGACCACAGACAGACAGACACACACACACACAGACAGACACTCTCTTTTATTTATATGTATAGATAATTTTATAGACTCAATCTACTTTTCTCTTTTGGTAGGTCCCAGTAGAAAACGATCAGGGAGTTTGTCTGGACTCTTCCGCAGAAGAAAATCTTCCTCGGGCCTGAAGGATCCAAATCAAGACAGTATTGACATGAACAAACTGTTTGGTGTTAGGATTAAGCGGCGGAGAAAAGCTGGTCAAGGTGAAGAGGAAGGATTTGTGCTTGGGTTAGGACTGTTCACATTCGAGCAGAAAGATGTAAGCATCCTGCGAGAAAAAGAGATATACTTCGAACATCCCAGCGTTGAAATCTGTACAAGGTGGAGTGACAAACTCAACACATACCTCAACTGTGAGTATTTGAAGTTTTGTTGGATGTATCTGTGAAAAAGTGTGGTCTTCTCACATCAGCTGTTTTTGATACATTTCAGAGGTTAATTACAGGTTGATGCAGAATTGTTCTGATATATATAACCACTCTTTTTTTCTGACAACAACATTTAATAGCTGTTGCAGTTTCTTGTTAAATTATGGGTTATGAAATTTTTATCTAGCAATTTCTTGCAAAATTCTAGGTTATGTCATTTAATGAAATGTACATATCACCTTACAGTTATTATATATTATAATATATGGAAATCATGTTTTTTAAGCGTTTAATTTGAAGAGCGGCTTTATCCATACACCAAAAAGAAAGAAAAAAAGGTTACAAAACTTTACATGTGTAGATGAGCATGACCCGGTCTTGAAATTTGGTCAACAAGGTCTTGATATTTGGTCAACAAGGTCTTGAAATTTGGTCAACAAGGTGGAATGTTTTGTTCTATGCAGCCATAGAAGGGAGACCAGAAAATGTAATTTATGTACTAATTTTTTCTTGTGAGCTGCAGCTACAAATCTTTTCCTTATCTCTCTTCCATACAGCCAGCGAAGGGAGACCAAAAAATGTGAAAATTTTTCTACAAGCTTATGCTGGAGAAAAGAATGGTCGGAACATTTACAAAAACAAGATTCTTCCCCTGTTTCAAAATGCTGGAATAGCTGTTGATATGACAGGTATGTGCTCGTCAATGTTTGTATACATGTGTAACTATAAGAGAGAGAAAGAGAGTCGGGATAGAGAGAGATTGTATGTGTGTGCGCGCATGTGTGTGTGTGGTGTGTGTGTGTGTGTGTGTGTGTGTGTGTGACAGAAGATGTGTCTTGAAGCTCTGATTTGAGTTTAGTCATATTGTTTAAATACATGTGTAAGGGATGTACTGACGCTTTGGTTTATACTTTGCAGTTATTCATCACAACGAGCATGTGAAACAAGACATGATTCATTTGAACATTGATGACTTTGACTGGTGAGTTCAGTTTTTCTTGTGATCTTCCATGCATGGTTTGCTGTGTGCTTGTATATATATTTGTGCTTTGGTATGGTGAATTTTTTGGGTTTTTTTTCAGTATAATGAAATAGAGGAAAGATGACAGTCATTATGAAAACTGCTTGCATATATTCTTTAGCATACACATACACTTCTGTGTTGTAATCTTGTGCAATCTCAAAAAGCGCACGTCCCACAGTTTTCCGGGAAGATCATGAATCCTAAAAATGACACAACAGCAGCAATTAGAATCATTTTTATGGCTTTATAAGATGTGAATCACAACCATGGGAGGCAGAGCGCTAATGTTAAAATCTAAGAAAAACAAAAGGGCGTAAGTGCTCTAAATATTGACGAAAACAAGAGTAAGTGAGAGTTATGGGGAAGTCAGTCTCCTGGCACCGAAGAGAGTATAAGAAGATCGAAATAAAGAAACAACTTTAATCCTCATATGATGTCTCCAATCGTTCTGCCTTGTGACACTGATGGACATGGAGGGAGATGGCACGAGAACAGTAGTTGAATTTAATTTCCATTTCTAATCTCATGATGTATTTGATCATTTTGCAGCGTGATAGCCATGGGAGGTGATGGTACAGTCAACCAGGTGCTAAACGGTTTGATGAACCGTGCTCAAAAAGAGAAAGACATCGAGAAGAGGTCTGGCTTTTCACCTGCAAACGCCCCGATCCCCATGGGTGTCATCCCGATAGGCAAGACCAATCATGTCGCCTTCTCCTTGATGGGAACGGCTGACCCTGTGACAGCAACATTGCACATCATTTTTGGTACGCTTGAATTGTCTTCTTTTTGCTGTGAAAGCAGATCTGCTCACTTCTTCAGATTTGTCCAGGCTTTTACATGGGATAAGACCATCCCTACACTTAGACACAGACCATCCCTACACTGGCCAGGCCTTTACATGGGGTCAGACCATCCCTACACTGGCCAGGCCTTTACATGGGATCAGACCATCCCTACACTGGCCAGGCCTTTACATGGGATCAGACCATCCCTACACTTAGACACATTTAAACAATCATGCAACTGCCTGTATGCTTTCAGTGAAGAGTTGACATTTTTATGAATTAATTTTGCTTGTTGCAACCAGTCGCCATGCAGTTGCAAAATAACCCTGCACAGGAAGCAGCTGTGTTTTTGGTACGTGTATGTGTCGAGTGGAGGGATGGTCTTATTCTAATTAAAAACCTGGACTTTCTGTCTGAGATGTTGACGTTAATCATTTACACAGGAAGGACTGGGCCTTTAGCTATTTTTCTTATTTGTGTTATTTGTGGGGTGTATGTGTGTTTTACAAGTCTGCATGTCCATCTCCACATGCTTGTGTGTGTGTAACTATGTTTGTATAATTTCATGTGTTTTGGCTTTGGTATTCATAAATTTATTGCTGCTATCTGTGCCTGGCACTGACTTTACTTCTCTGTCAATGTGCAGTCTAGCTGCAGCATGGTATATGTTCAAACTGTCTTTTGCTCAATTTCAGTCAAGCGCTTTGAAAAAGCAGAACATTTTCAGTTGAGATGTTATAGTCTAAGATTACGCTCTAGCATAGAGAAATACTTTATTTTGCAGGTAACTGGAGCCCAGTTGACATCTGCTCAGTGTACACAACAGAGAAGTTTCATCGCTGGGCGTTCAATTGTCAATATGGCTTTGCTGGAAACATGCTGACATTCATGAAAAGATATGCGTCTTTGGGGGCCAAGCGCATTGATGCTGCCTTCCTCAAAGCCTTGACTTCATCAAAACTTAGGTGTGCAAAATGTCATTTTTGACTCACCCAAGTATTCAGGAGAGTTTTAGTATTATGAGCAGCGTTAGGCTGTCTGCCTGAGGGTTTATCAGAGTGTCTTTCAAGTTAGAGCCTCCAAATTTCACTCACTGGTAAGCTTTGATAATCTTCAAGCAAGATGAAAGTTTGATGAATTGTCATCAAACTTTAAAGTCACAACAGGGCCAAAAAATTATGATTTTCTCAAATGGTTTTGAAGAAACATCTTTGAAACTTCACACACTTCCAGGCTCAGATTCCTTCCAGACATGACCTAAGTTTGATTGACCTTTGTCATATATCAAGGACAGGTCACAGAGGGGTCAAATTTGGGTCAAATAATGAAAAGTTATTTCTTTCTTCAATGTTTTTAAAGCTGGGTCATTCCATAAAGCTGTGTATCAAAAGTGTGACATGCATCGTGAAAATTGAAACTGTCTGAATAGGTTGTTTTTATGGTTTATGTGACAGATATAGACATATGCAACGGTGCCATGCTAAACAAAAGATCCCTCCCGCGGGTTAGGGGGAAGAATTTACCCGATGCTTCTCAGGGCCGGACTAGGCTAAGAGGAGGGGGGGGGGTTGCCAGTGGTGGTCCAGGGGGATGTTCCCCCTGGCGGTTTTGGGGTCATATTCTGTGATAGGAAAATGGTCGCTCCTTGCATGAAACGGCATAAAATAAACAATAATAAAGAATGGTTTAAATAAGTGAGGTACATGTTTAGGCTAGGGGGGGGGGGGGGGTTGCGCAACCCCCATAACCCCCCCGGTAGTCCGGCCCTGCTTCCCAGCATGTCGTAAGAGGCGACTAACGGATTCTGTTTCTCCTTTTACCCTTGTAAAGTGTTTCTTGTATAGAATATAGTCAATTTTTGTAAAGATTTTAGTCAAGCAGTATGTAAGAAATGTTAAGTCCTTTGTACTGGAAACTTGCATTCTCCCAGTAAGGTAATATATTGTACTACGTTGCAAGCCCCTGGAGCAAATTTTTGATTAGTGCTTTTGTGAACAAGAAACAATTGACAAGTGGCTATATCCCATCTTCCCCCTTTCCCCGTCGCGATATAACTCTTCGTGGTTGAAAACGACGTTAAACACCAAATAAAGAAAGAAAGAAACAAAAGATAAGTTTGTGCTTTTTGGATACGAGGGGTGGTCGGAAAGGTGTGTAACATCACACATGTTTTGCGTAAAATGTTGTGTTGTCCAAACACACAAGACAGATTACAAAAAGCCATAGTATAATAGTAACAAGCTTTATTTGCTTCCCATTCAGAGCTCATTCTGAACAAAATGCAGTCGGGGGGAACGAATTGAAATAGATATTTGGTAACTGAAACGTATTTGTTTGGTTGCGTCAACCAACAAACAAACAGTATCAATAACAAAACATCGAGTTGACATGCAGCTAGAAAATGAACATTGAAAGTCCAGAATCAGTTATCACAGAGACAACTAAGGCTAGGTTTAATAGCACATTTTCGCGTCGCGTCGCGGCTGACGTCAGCATATGTTGTGACGATTCGATTGGTCCATGACGTGGCGTCATCAACCGGCTTATGAATGACTGTGTTATGAATGGAATTCTTTTGGTTTTAGTGACGTCGTCATTGAATAGACTCAAAATTCGGTCAGATTTAGGTGCGTTGTTTTTAACACACGGCAGATCAAGAGCCTTGTCTTGACGATTTTGATTATTAATGATTTGCTGTGTCTTCGAGTTATGTCGGACACACAGTGTTCCTCTCTTAAACACATCGGTATTGTTTTGTGTTTATACCTGAATCATGGAATAACTCAGATACAGAACAATACACAAACTATCCACACAATAGACACAATACTTTTTACCTCAAAAACGTTATTTTTCTACCAAATCGCCTCATTTTTGCTACCATATTTTTGTGATCATGCTTCGAAAAAGTCAATGTACTTTTCGGGTTTTCACAGCTTATGTGTCCGAAACAATGTACTGCTGATTTCAAAGCTACATGGCACAGATTATAAACACGATGGGCAACTTTTTAGATCTAGTTGACCACTTGCGCCTTCTTGTTACATTTGATTGATAATTCAATCTTTTCTTAGTGGTCCTGTCAGAAACATTATTCTTCCTTTACCATAAATCTAAGTGTCATGGGCGAGAAAAATTGCACAATTTTTAACTTTAAGAAGTTGGGGAGGGTAAATGCTGTAAGCTAGTGAAATCCGATACTAAATTTGCCTGCTTGGTTCGCCCAGTCAAGTCTTCCGAATACATAAGCTTAGTATCACCAGGCAGTTTGAAGGGACTGCTCTTTTTTTTTTTTTGCTTAATGCCCACCAACAAGGAAATCAGCTTCACAGACTCAGGATTTCTTTCTCTCTATTTCGCAACGGCATTAAATCTGATTTTCTTCGATTTATCGTTTTCCGAAAGAAAAAAACCTAGTCAATCGAGTGTGTTCAAATTTTGATGAAAACTCAACGATTTTTTACCTTAACTATTACAACTGGAACAGGAGTAGACTACAAAGAATAGCCTAAGACTTGACAAAGAGACACCGAGCATGTATATCACAAAATAAAACATTAAAATGTCGAACTTTTTAAAAATATTAACTTTTAGAGCGAAGAGTCGCGAAAGGTTGCCTACGTAACATTCGTCCCTCGTTGGTAACGACTCATAAAACGCTCCACGCCTGCTCCGTTCAAAAAGTTAATGGGATTTTTTTTATGGAAAAACCTTTCAGCGATGTTGAAGAACATTGCATGCAAAAGAAACACCAAGTTTGATGCGTTGCTAAGTGACAAATATCATTTTTAACGATCCAGCGTAACCAGAACAAATATAAACGAAGCTTAGTGGCGAAAGTCAAAATCACATTCAAATCGGATCAAATTGACACGGCGCACAATCTAACACGTTCAATACACATCAGTAATGCCTGATAATACACACAGTTGCATATTCGTGCGTACAGAAGTTATAGACACGTTCACGTAGTTCGCGGTTGGTTTTATAAACCAAATGTTGCGTAGGCAACCGTTATTTTTGAACGATCCAAATGCACACTGTAAACATGCGTAAGGGCAAACAGCTAAGTGCATAATTATGTAACACTAGCACAAAAAACAACGAAGACGTATGTTGGGGGTTTCATGGTCGCGTTTCATTGGCAGCCACACGGATACTAAAAACAAGATGTAAGCAATGTCACAATAAAAACGCCATTTTGACGTCATTTTCGGTGTTTGCTTTCATACAAAACACTAACCAACCTAACGATCTTCTTGATTTTATTATCGTTATCTCTTTGGTCAATTTGCAGTCTGTTGATATCCTTACATCATTCGAGAAGCAAGAGAAACATTCCGAAATTTAACTCTAAAGTCATGACCTTCTCATGGTACACAGCTTTGTAGAACGACCCAGCTATGTAATGAACACTTACTTTTCTTTTTTAATTTAAAAAGAATTAACACATTTTATTTCTTACAAGAGATGTTTTTTTTGAAAGAGGTTTTGTTATGAGCAGATGTTCCTCTGGAGGAACCAAGTGCATTGATGCAGCTAAATTCTTTAAAAATTTAAAAATAAAAGGGAGGGAGAAAGGGAGGGAGGGGGACAGAGATAGAGGGGTATGACATTCATTTGCTTTGAATGCTATTTGAACGTTTTGTAATGATACCTTTTTTTAGTGACATTATGTTCTCATTTTGCAGAGCCTATGACTGTGATATCGAATACATTCCAGCATCAAAATCAGCCAATCCAAAGTCCAAGACAATATGTCGAAGAGGGTGAGTGAATTTTCTGTGAATTGTCGGGTTATTGTCTTTAAAATCTGTTTTGGGCAGCGAGAATGACCACACCGGCCGCTGCTGGAGATACATTTTATTGACTACATGTCTGGTTTATGTCACAGGATTTTAATCTTGCAGCATTTTTTGTGATTTTCCTCTGCTGCTGATATTGAAAGTGTGTGTCAATTTGTTTTTCACAATAATTCAAAGTCAGCTGTTGTCTGGAAATCAGCTTTTTATTTACGAAAGAAGAAGAATGATAAGAAAAAAGCCAAGGCTTTGTTTCATGCAACAGCAATGGCATTCAGATATGTGATATTTTCTATTTCTGCACTGACCAGAGACGTAATTAATGTCAGAATTGTTTCTTGCACTGTTTCCCATTCTCCAAAGAAGACCCTAGATCACAATTCTCGGTGAAGCTAATCAATGTCGTAATGGAATGTAGGCGTAGTTTAACTCATGTGTATGTCAGCTTTTCAGCAGAAAGCCAAAACTGATTATTTTGTATTATGAAATAGTGTTTATAATTGTACATGTACCTGGTATGGATAGAAAGATAAAAGAATGTTAAATTATGTATTGTTCATCGTATCTCGGAGAATATTTCTCTTAGAGAATGATTTACTAAGTCTAAAGCACAAAGGCTATTATAGTGCCACTGTTCTGCATGTATTTTGGGGTCATTTTATGATAAATAGTACAGCTGTACCCTCTAATCAGAGGACACTTCCCAATAAAAGACACATTCTGTACCACCTTCTATTATCTTGACTAGAATATACCTGTCAAGACAGGCCACCTGCAATGTTGGGACCTAATGTTTGCTCGTCACAAGGGTTTCTATTCATCACAGGTACTGTACCTGGAATCCCCCTTTTAAGACCTAAACAAATCTGAGGAAACTGAGGTCTTAACAAGGAGGGGGTCTTACAATGGGGGTAAATTTACAGAGGTTATAAACAGAAAGTCTGAGAAAACAAGGTCTTAAATTAAAAGGGAGGGAGTCGTAAATTGGGGGGTCTTAAAAGGGGGAATCCACTGTACCACTGTACATGGTTGTGCATGACTATGATCTAACATGTGTTTAATTGTTATCCACGCAGGTGTGATGTGTGCGTAGGAAGGAGAGCGACGGGGAACAGTCAGGCAGAAGTCATCACGGACATGGTGCAGGAACTGGATCTGAACAATTCCATTTCTAGTCGAGAGTCTGCTGGCTCCGTCATAGGTGTGTAAGAGTCTGTCAGCCTCATAGCAGAATGTCGTGTGAATAGACGATTTTTAAGACCCTGATTTCTCTGATGTTTTGGTTCCTCACCTTTGTAAATCTTCCTCTGGACATTTAAACTCCCTCCTTCTTAAGACCTGATTTTCTCCGATTTTTGATGTCTTAAAAGTGGTGTTCCACTGTACATGTAGTTGACGTGATTCTCTTCACACAGAACTGAAGCAGGACAGCCCGTGGAGAACCCTGAAAGGGGACTTCATGAACGTGAGCATTTACGCTATCCCTGGGAACTGCGAGATCGCCCCTCAAGGACTGAGCAAGTACACTCATCTGAACGACGGAAACATGGACGTGGTGGCAGTCAAAAGTGTCCAGCGCAAAGATTTCATCCGTTTCCTGAGTCGCCATGGGAACTCTAAAGATCAGGTAATAGTTTAAAGTGTGATTTTGAGTTTGAAATGTGCACGGGAATATTTAGTTTACTTGTGTTACTGTGTCATTTTGAGAAGATTTGTTAACCTCCATTCTGTGGTTGTTTCTGTTGGTCAACTGAATATGCTGCGTATATAACTCTGAGAGAGATTTATTGGACATTTGTGCTATCCTGCTAGATAACAGGTTTCTGGAATGATCATTCTCAGAAAACCAAACGGTTTCTTGATATCATGCATTTGATGTTTGTCGCAATAATGTTTATTCCTTTTTCAGTTTTCTTTGTTTATTTCTTTTTCAGTTTGAATTTCCATTTGTTGAGGTGATTCGCTGCAAAGAAGTCAAGTTTCGCCCACGTATACAAAAATCTTGGGAGCATGCCGACCATGAGTTTTCAGAAATCAAATACCAGATGACTCAGCAGCAGGTAATAAATATGTACATATCATTATATCAAATTAAATATTATAAGCATGCTGTACAAATGCAACAATATTTGTATAAGAAACACCGGAAGAAAGTCTCTTGTGGTGCCTGAGTTTGGCTGGGGAATTGTGTTGTTGAGAACATGCTCTTAGTCTGTTAAGGATGAAACTTGGATGTTTTCGTTTGCCTTTGGGACATTACAAATGTCCAATGTTAAAGGAGTTATTTTACAACCTAGACATTATGCATCAACAACAGTTAGGACCCTTCCATGACTATCTTCCATAACCTCCTCTAATATTCCAACCCAATTTTTAGATGCAGAAGAAGAAGCTGCAGAGGCATCGCTCGATGGAGATGGTCATCGATGACCTGGAGTCCAGCCAGTCACGACCTCCTGCTCTGGCTTTTCAAGACAAGTCACGCAGCATGTACGACCTGGATGTGTCTGATGAGGATGATGACGAAGAAGATGAGGAGAAGGATGGTGATGGGGACCTGGGTGCGGGCCATTTGAAAGGAAGAGGGGGCAGTAGCGAGGAGGGTCAGTCCAAGGGGGAGACAGTTGCCATGGGCAGAGAAGGGGTGAGTACTCAAGACGGAATATTTTACTCAGAGATGCAAACATGAACACGGACATATGGGGGAAAACAAGAGACAGGCAGAAGCGCATACAAGAGTTTTAGCACAAATGCTCCTGAGTATTGAGTCATGCGGAAACATAGACATGCAGGCATACAGACACATGAAGACAGATGTACACACTGTGAGACACACAGACATTTAATGGGCACACACACACATGCACGCGCACAACCAAACACGCACGCACTCACGCACCCTCACACACTCTCTCCCTTGTATCTACTTCTTTGTCTCTCTTTCTCTCTCCCTCCCCTCTCTCTCCCTCTTTCTCTCTCCCTCCCCTCTCTCTCCCTCTTTCTCTCTCCTTCCCCTCTCTCTCCCTCTTTCTCTCTCCTTCCCCTCTCTCTCCCTCTTTCTCTCTCCTTCCCCTCTCTCTCCCTCTTTCTCTCTCCTTCCCCTCTCTCTCCCTCTTTCTCTCTCCTTCCCCTCTCTCTCCCTCTTTCTCTCTCCTTCCCCTCTCTCTCCCTCTTTCTCTCTCCTTCCCCTCTCTCTCCCTCTTTCTCTCTCCCTCCCCTCTCTCTCCCTCTTTCTCTCTCCCTCCCCTCTCTCTCCCTCTTTCTCTCTCCTTCCCCTCTCTCTCCCTCTTTCTCTCTCCTTCCCCTCTCTCTCCCTCTTTCTCTCTCTCTCCCTCTTTCTCTCAAACACAGACTCACACACATGCCCTAAAACAACCTGCCGATGTACCTCCATCTCATACTTTGTCAAGTTTTTCAGTCTGGTAATTATGCCTGTTTGTGTTACAAATCTGTTTGCCACTCGACCGTCATACCAACGGGAGACTCCATAATCATCACAATCATCATCATCACAATTGTGTTACAAATCTCGTTACTTGGTTTTCAGTCCGAGCCTTCCAAGTTCCAATATGTAGGTCCCCAGTATCAGCCTACTTGGACAGACCAAGAAATTGCTCGCAGGAAGAAAATAGCCCGGAAAAAGGAGGAAAAGAAGAAGGCAAAAGAAGATGAGAAGAGCAGGTCTGTCTGGAACATAGACAACGAAATCTGCAAAACCCTTGAACTTGATTTCAGGTAAGGTTTATGTGCACAAGGACTTGGGACTTCTGTGTGAGCGTGTGTGTGTGTGTGTGTGTGTGTGTGTGTGTGTGTGTGTGTGTGGGTGGGTGGGCGGGCGGGGGTGGGTGGGTGGGTGTGTGTGTGTGGGTGGGTGGGTGGGTGGGTCCCGTGTGTGTGTGTGTGTGTGTGTGCGTGCGTGCACATGTTTGAGAGGAGCAGAAAGAGAAAGAAGAAGGATAAGTAGAGGATGTGTGTGTGGGCATGCAAGTGATTTTATGTGTGTGTGTGTGTGTGTGTGTGTGTGTGTGTGTGTGTGTGTGTGTGTGTGTGTGTGTGTGTGCCTGGCTTCTTGTCTCACAGTGGGCAGCCAGTTCTTGCACAAATGTTTTCTCCATTAAAAACATTTATATTATTTGAAAAAAGCAATCAGTCTCTTGAACAAACACTTAATTAGAATGGCATTAACATAACTGAAAATGATGGGTTGTGTGCTTTTGCAGAGTGCACAATGGTCTGTTGTTGGTGTGTGGGTTGGGAATCTCCCCTCACGCAGAGTTCAACGATGTTCGCTTCGGTTGTCTACCAGCATGAGGACCCTTTCTTCTCGACCACCACATCAACGCAATCTGCCTGCAGCACAAATACTGACACCTGTCTGTGTTCTTTGTATCGCGAAACTAGACAGAAAGCTTGCCCTTGTGTTTTTGTCTGCTCTTGCTTTGGGACAGTGCTAAAATTGTGTGTGTGGGCGTGGGCGTGTGTGTATGCGCATATGCGTGTGTGTATTTAACTTGTAGCTCAGATTCAGAGCAAAAAAAGCAGAAGACATGCACAACGTTTTTGTTACCTTTTTTGGGGGGTCTGTATTCAGTGTGCTACCATTGGTATTATAGCATTTATTTTGCAATAAAACTTTTAGTAAATACAGTGTATATTGTGACCCGCTCCAACAAAAGGATAACAAAGTCGCCTTGGCCGAACAGAGATAACAGCAATAAACCTGAGCCATGGCCAACATTTTGGATTTTGAGATTTTTGCATTTCTGCACTCTACCAAATGTGTTATATCTATTCTGTAAATATCAATTTCAGATTCGCTTTGCAAATATAATAAAAATGAGGTTTTATTGCACTGCAGACGCAAAATAAGCACCCTTTTAACCCCCAAATAATTGTTTCTTTCTTCACCTTTTTTTTACTTAAAACAAATTTTATTTTCATTTTTTGTGATGCATATAAATTGAAGAAAAGTTTACATGTAATCATTATCAGTCACTTTAAGCTTTAGAAGTTAAACTAAAAACCTGTTGCTAGGGATTTTTTGCAAATTTACTCCTGTGACCTTCACACCTGCTTTTCTCAAAATGGCTGCTTGAGTTTGTGCAACCTTTAAATCGCTATATCTCATCAATGCTAAATAATAGACACTTGTAGTAAAGACCATCTGAAAGCTGGTTATCTTCACTTTCAAGGGATACCAAAAAGTCGAAATGTCAAAAATGATACTTTGTTATCCTTTTGTGGGAGTGGGTCACAAAAAAATCATGTGACAGCTTTGACATCGCAAATTTGTCACAGCGTACATAAGCACTGACATCACTTGATTTACTCACCAAATAAAATAATGACTTTTCAGCTTTCATCTGAAAGAAAGCAAATCGGTGGGTCCACTGGTTTTAGAAACACAGTATAGAAGGCCAAAACTAAATGTTGTGTTATAGCTGATAGCACAGTGGTACCTGCCATGTAAAGCCCTTCTCATCAGAGGACACCTCCCATCCGAGGACATGTTCTGGTAACTCGCCCATTGTCTATTCACTGTACCAAAATATACCTGTCATGAGAGGACACCTGCAATGTTGGGACACTTTTGTTTGGTATCCAGGGTGTCCTGTCATGGCAGGTACTACATACTGTAGTACAAAAGTTCGCAAACATTTTGCAGTAGAATGGAAAGGGCTAATGACTCGCATCTTTTCATAGGCCAAAACACTTTGTTATTTTCTTTAACAGATCGCAAAGATATTGGTTCTTCAAGTTTTTCCACAGAGTTTGACATCATCTGAAGAATATTATGTATATTTATATACATGACATCATCTGAAGAATATTATGTATATATATGCATGTACCCTATATGAAGTCAGTTATGTTGTTCTCATCTGTCAGGGTATTCCTGCTTGAGTTTATTATATTTTATAGGAATGAACCTACTTTTATTTCCGTCCACAAAATGTGAACAAGAAAGATTTCCAGCTATGGTCACTTTATGATAGCCCCCTCTCCCAAAGCCTATTAAAAGATCTCTGTCCATTTGAATATGCTTTGAAGTTGAATAATTATTTTCTTGTTGTGATATAATTTACACTTCCGTCCATGCAAGAGAGTTGCTTTCTGATATTGAACTCTTATAAGTCCCATTTATTGGATGCAGTATGTAGCCTTATTGGCTGTATTCGTTCCAACAAACCTGACACTTTTGTAATTCTTTTCACCTGCTGTAGTATGAATATTATCTCAGCTAAACAATCAAAAGTGTTGTTATGGTGTTCTTATTGTTTTGTTTATATACTTTGTCAGAAGATATTTCTTTGATCTGTTCGAGATTTTGTTCAAGATCGATTTGTGTACGTTTTAGATTGATCAAGAAATAAAACAGTATTCATTATCAGGGTATATCTGGTCGTATGTCCTTTGCAAGAGTTGGTATGTGTGTAATACTATTTCTTAATTGTTATGAGAATAACACTCTGGATTAAATTTAAAGTTTGTAGTTTGCAGAATGTTGTGTAGGATATTTGAGTGTTTATGGTGTATGCTCAGGAGGTGCGTGTAAGATGATGAAATTGAGATTTAATTGATGCCCTCAGTGGCACAACAGCGGACAATAAGGAACATGTGTTTGTTTATAGCTCTAGGGTACATGTAACCAGAGTATTTTTCTTTTCGTTCACGATACTCACTTGAAAATGTGTTCACGTAGTTGATAGGAAATCAAAGTTATATCAATGCATGACTGTTCGTGTACACCACATTGGGGTGTGCACGTTAAAGATCCCACGATTGACAAAAGGGTCTTTCCTGGCAAAATTGTATAGGCATAGATAAAAAATGTCCACCAAAATACCCGTGTGACTTGGAATAATAGGCCGTGAAAAGTAGGATATGCGCCGAAATGGCTGCGATCTGCTGGTCGATGTGAATGCATGATGTATTGTGTAAAAAAATTTCATCTCACACGGCATAAATAGATCCCTGCGCCTTGAGTCTGAGTCTGGAGATACGCGCGCGATATAAGACTAAGACTTCATATAACATAACTGTTGCATATGTGGTTTGTATAGTCCATGAATCGCAATATTTGATTATTTTCAGCCATTATCACTGCAGCTTTCAAGGTAAAACATTATGATACATCCTTCATGCAAGATGGAATATGTCAGCACAAGCTGTTTGTTAAATTGAAAATGAAATGTCACCTTGGATATGATTTTGCATGAATCATTTGAACTGTAAACAAAATATGTGACCCTCCACCATGGAATGAGTCGCATATCACCTTTGCATGATTTTCATATTTTTACATTTTCCTAAAGAGTTTTTTATGCTCTCTCCAGTGGTGAAAACCGTTTTACAAAAGAGCGAAAACTTTTCGAGTTACAAGCCTGTGACTAAGGTGACCCTCGCACTCGCTGTTACCTAAGACATCCCCCAGACTTATATTAAGCCTAGTGCAGAACCGCGCGAGGTGACATGCGACTCATTCCATGGTGGAGGGTCACATATGTGCAGTATTCACTAGTCTAGGGGTGGCTGAGACAAGATGACCCCTGCTGTACATTAGAGATGATTAAATTTTCACATCATCTACATCATTATGGTAATGAATGATATAAGCACTTCTTTGAGTGCATTCATAAGACAATGAAATGGAAGTGTTCAGTGACAGTTTTATTCATATAGCACACTGTGATTGTTTTTGACACTGTTGTTTGTCTAATAAATTGAAAACCTGAGTTTTATATAATCACTCTGTGAACAAAGTTAACTGCTTGGCAGCTCTGTGAGGTGATTCTAGGGATGAAATACAGTGTTCGGTATAGCTTTAATTCAAGTGTGCTTTAAGAATTCTGCTGAAGATGGTATTTGAAGTTGATCATCCATAATAATTTGATGCATTCATTTTTGCTGAACTGTAACATTGTAACATTTTTCCAATTTACAGTTGTCTGTGCTTTCATACAAGGGCCGTGATTTCATACCTTCTGCTGAGTTTGTTTTCAAGGAGTTGATTATCCTGAAAAGTATGATGCATAAAGTAAAAATTTGGCTTATTTCACATATTATGCATGCACAAAACATGTATAATGTATATCTGTCTGTGTTTTCATACTGCTGCTCTGCTGTGCATTTCCATCCAAATTGTCAGCTTTTGCTGACTCAGCTATCAATTGTTTTTCCCTCTTGATATTGGATATTTTCTGTTAATATTGTGTGCATGTACTTTACATTCCAGTAATGAAATAAAGCGTATCGTACGTTTCATCATGACTGCTTGTTTTGTACAGTTTGACAATAACTAATACACCAGTTTAACTAATACACCAGTTTCATGTCAATATAGCAGGCTGTCATCTCTTTTTACACTTCTGTGCATTTTATAATGAAATATTAATATGTGCTGGCAAGTTTGGGAAATTCCATGACGTCATCTAATTAATATTAATATTGGTCACGTGTGTAAAAACAACGCAGAACTGTCTGCCATCTTGTGATCAGCCTAGCACGTACACTGATGTAGACTAACTGAGTGGTTCCAGAAAGATAATAAACCTCACGCCTAACTAAACTAAAGTCTTGTTGTGTTAGTAGTATATGAAGTGAAACTACAGCATCCAACACAGCAACTCTTTTAGATGTGGTACTGAAACTGCAGTTAGCCCACCGTCCATGTGTGTGTGTGTGATGAGTGTATAAACATGGAATAGCAAGCTGTGTATTTTTATGTTAGATGTTCATAGCTGTAGTTTTAGTATGAACAAAGTTACTCGTGCTCATGATAGTTTCTCCTTCATTTTTCATGTTTTACTTGGCTGTATTGCCTTATGAAATCTACTTTATGCTTGGAGGCTGATGATTGATTTTCTTTTGGGTGGAGCAGTGTGCAGACGGTCGATTGTGAATACTTATGGCAAGAAAAGTGAACGGAACACATTTTTAAATTGCCTGTAAGTTTTGAAGATAATGAGATAAAATGTCTTTTTTTTTGTTTTTAGAACAGGAACTTTGAATGTAGCTGGAAGCAGAATGTGTTTGATGCGTGTTATTAGTATACAGTGGTGTCCACTTTTGCTGAACCTGGCTTACAGGGAACAAAGTTGCCTGTCCAAAGAACTTTTGGTTCTTTTTCTGGTTATGCACAATAAGGTGATTTAATGTTACTGCTGAACATTTGAGTTTTTCCCAGATTACAATAAGTGGATGTAACTGAAACTAACTTCTGTGATGCAAATGTGCATTATTTTTTTAAAATTCCTTTTGCTGAAATGTTTTGTGTTTTATTTTGTTTATTTTACTAAAGAGTGTTGCCTAATAAAAAGTCATTGCAAATGTGGGATGAACCTGATTTTCATGTCTGCATGCGGCTTGCCTAAAGAGACAAACAGAAAACATACGCAAACATTGCAATTTTTATTTGGCTTTTATTCATTTACTTCATTTCGAGCTTCCATGGAAAGCGGCCATTTATTCACTGCAAAGTGAATAGAAAAAGGCAAAGATTATCATTTGACATCAGTCATATCAAATAACCAACAGCCATTGACATATCCACATTCCATTCAACCATTGAACATTTTTTCATCAGTATCGTTCATATTATCATGACATAGTATCACAAGAGATAGAAATCATACGGACTTGGAAGTGGCTTAAACACAGAACAGCCTGACAATTAAATCTAAAACACACCAGCCTTTTGCTAAAAAAAAAACCCAACTAATCAATCCGTACTGTACTGTAACCTTTCAAATTTGTGACGCAAATGTTTATGGTAGACTCAAATACTTCTAGACCGATTCAAATATTCTGTAAGTGACTAAAAACAATGGTACTAACTATAAAACTTAATTTGTGACATAAATTTCTTTGCAAGTCCATATTCTTGATTCAAATATTCATACTCACAGTAAATCAAATTGATCATAATCAATATTGAGCAAATATTTCTTATTTATAGGCCAAATAAACTTATATGAAGTAATTGATAGATTGAGTATCAGACTGAAATCATTCTTCCTTTTAAATTGTTTTCACTTACATTTATTTCCATCCATTGATTTCTTATGATCCAGCAATTGGATAGCCTTTCATGCTTTTACAGAATGCCTAAACATCTTTGTGTCTGCTCAATTTACTTGAAAAACGGTTGAGACATACATTCGCACACAAGACTGTCTTTTACACTGCACCAGAAACATTGAACCCAGTGGCCACAAAAAAACTACACTGAAAAATAAGGCAAACTGTGGTAACACATGACTGGCAAGACTGCCTCTTCCTCTTGCATGAACAAATGTATAGGACATTTGGAAAAATTATCCGTGTATGTCCGATGTCCGACGTGGATGTGGCCCCTGGGTCTAAAACAATCACTATAGAGGATTAACTCGTCCTGAGACAAATGTTTTATTGACCGAGTGCTTCAGAGATGGATTAAAGGTAACTGATCAGTTTACATTCTCTGAACACACAAAAACCTAACAACAACGAACCAATAAGATGTCAGAATGATAGAATATAATAAAATTACAGCCACAGTATTATCTGCAATCCTGGCAATGCAAAAAAATGGACTTAAATTAATCACAAACCCCTGAAAAATGATCTACAAATGGAACCTCAATCACCGTGCTCACACTCACACAAAGCCGATTCTTAGCACAGATGCTGAGAATAATGCACATGAACTTTCACCACAAACAGCTGTATTTGCTTGAGATTAAGTAAAGCCCACAAAACAAGAACTTGGTCAAACACTACAGGTTTAGAAATCTACTTCACTAAAGACGTTTTTGGGAGTATACTTGGGCCACCTATTCAAGATGATCTAAGCCACAAGAACAAAGCAGCTCAATATGATCTTTTCTTGGTACCACAACTACATCATTCAATATTTCTCAAAAACAATGTTGCTACAGATTATGTAACAGCACTCAACTCTGAATGATACTACAATGAACAAAAACAGGTATTCAGTATCAATAATACCTGACTACAAACCTTTTTAACTTCACCAAACCAACAGCAAAATACATGTCCTATTGTTTTAGTCACAAAGTGGTCATTGCCCGATTATGCTTTCATTTGATCAGTACTTTCCAATTTACAGTAGTTTGATTTGCTATTTCATCGATGTTTTGCGAAGCGATGTGTCACTCCAAGCAGACGAAACTTGGGGAGTGCTTTTTATAGAGAAGAGCTTCCAAGGGTCGCAACTCTGAATGCTCTTTCGCGGATTTTTCTCTTCCCAAAAAGCAACATGCCGCCGAAAAAAATGTCCTATTGATTTATTTTTGTTCAGGACAAATGTCCTATCACTTTTGCATTGTCCAGGACATTTGTCCTATGCCACCTCTCATGGATGTGAGCCCCTGTAGACCCCAGTGAAGTAGTCTGATCCACACACAAGAGAAGTTTATGAGCTTCATGCTTACTTATAGGGAAGTTAAGCTTGCTTTATGTGCAAGCAAAGATTTTTACTCACTTTTCACATCCCTGATAATGTCTATAGCACCTTTGCAGACTGTTCATTATCCCCCCCTCTGCTTCTTTCTCTCTGTAAACTTGTAGGGCTAGTTATTTTTCGGTAACTTACCCAACAACCAAAATCACTTACCCAACAACGGGCCTGAATCCTCGATAGCTCATGGGTAGAGACTGTACACATTGTGGATCTACTTTTTGCGACTCAAAAGTTCAGAACACTCTAACGTACAAAATATACATTTCTGGAGCAAACAATACAACCATACCGCATTTAAACCAGCAACTACAGGCTTGAACACATGAATCTCAATATAAAATCCATGAGTTTGGTTGTTTTTTGAATTCAGATCTGCCGTGCACAATCGTTTATCGCTAGCAAGATTCCAAGGAAAAGTAACTCTCATACTTTGTCTAGCGACACGAGTAGTTCCCCTTCCAGATTTTGGCTCCATCGACAAGACTGCAATCCGACGGTCAGTTTTCAACAATATTTCATTTTATAAACAGATCACACGCAATCAATTGCAAACATTTAATCAACTTGAAGAACATGCAGCGGTTTTATACACTATTTTTCCCCAGAAAACTAAACTTCATACAGTTTTTAGCGTTGGAACACGGGTGTAAAACTTCGTCTGCTAGTCACATTCGAGGAAAGAACATTTCCTGAGCGATACCAAAACATGAACAGAACACACACTATCTGCCTTTACCGCCACAGCAGAATGACAACATAACTGTGTACTTGATTTTAGTTCAAAACATGGAAACTGACAAGAAGTGTGAACAGATTTGAATGATTTGCACGGAACTATACAACGCGGCGCATTAATCGATCGCCTGCGCAGGTAGACTGGTTGGGTGAATATGATTTGATCAAACTTTCGCACAAAAACTCCTCTTTTCTTTGAATAACTGAAGAAAGGAGGGATAAAGAGGTTACATACCTCGTCTCAGTGATTATCAAAAATAATGGTCTCAGTTCGCGGTCATGAAAAAGCTCGCTGAAGCTCGCATTTTTCATGATCCGCTAACTTCGACCATTATTTTTGATAATCACTGAGACTCGGCATGTAACCTCTACTTATTGGTCCTGTTGCAATTACTGACAAAACTTTTTAACTGAACACCTCAAATGTGTGACTTGAAGTGAAAGCTGAGAAAACTGAAAATCTAGTTATTATCCATGTGGCCCGGCTATTATGAAACGGAACAAATGCCCACAACTACACATACCACTCATTTATGCATGAACAAAGTTGTCATCAGTATATTCCTTTACATGGTCAAAAAGGTACAAACATACTGTCTTCACGTTCAGCTGTAAACAGTTCTTCAGACTAGATCTACACTGATGACAAGCAAAGTAATTACATCAAATAATCAACAACAAAAACGGTTTCTTGTTGATACATACGAGTATCAATTCAATAGTTTGGAATTCTCCCACATAAGCAAATTTAGACTTGCAAATAACTTCCAGGCACTTGTTCCTATTCTGGGACACCCAGATCATCCATACAGACACACTAGCTCGCAATCTCAATACAAAACACATACTGATTCTGTAACACATCAATGCTGCAAGTACACATTATTCTTGTGTTCGGCAAAAAAAGAAAAAGAAATAGAAAACAAATCCAAACATTTGTCACAAGCGGCTTTAATATTAGTATACTTTTACGCTGTGGTGTTAAAGGTATTGTATTGGAGCGCCTGTGTTTCTCTATTTCACCTGTCACAGGTACGTAGACGCTAGTTAACTTCAAGTATCTCATGGAGCTCGTGCTCAGGTATTTCACGTGTGTTTTACTTGTATTTTGTAAGGTGAACTCAGAGTTAAATTCGAGCTCGTAGATACTCCTTTTTATTCATTCGTTCTTTGCCTTTAGCCGAGGAAAGAAGGCTTGCGTTCCAAGCGAATCCGTTCTTCGTTGAACGTAGGGTTTGCTTTCGTAGAGCAAACGCCGGAAAACTTGCTATCAACGGCAGGGGATATGTATGGCTACTTCAATGCAACCAGGATGTGGTATGTATTCATTAAATATTATGTTGTGTGGGTTACCGTTAAATTATTGTCAGGCTTAAATTTGTTTATTGACTTATGAAAACCGGTCAGTCCAAGATGGCGGAATGTACAGTGTGCACGTGCGTGTTTGTAACTTTTGTACTTGAACGGTATGAAGTTGTGAGTTCGTTTTGGAAAATGGTTTGGAATATATATTATTGGATGAACATGTTTTGGTTGAAAGGAGAGTTACCTAGATTGGTCGACTGTTTTGTTTATATAATGAATTTGGTATTATTCGTTGGACTTCATACTTAGCAGAATGAAATGTATAAGTCAGTTGGTATGTGTGTTCGAGATGCATGAGAGTGAGAGTAAAGAGTTATGTCCATTTAATCCTGCACTTGGTTGTTAAATTATAAGGACAGGTGGGCGATGTTACAATTACTGTGAACTAAGTCTTGCGTTCACCATTCCAGGTTGTTTTCACCATGCCGAGGTCTTAAACTGACCTACTACTGAGGAGAGGTCTGCCTGCTCCACTTTCGACGACCGCACTGCTCGCCTGGCAAGGACTTGACGTCACTGATGGCTCCTGTCGCTTCGCACTACGGCCTCGTTAACTCAAGTTCATGGACGATTTCGGATACGCAAGCATGGTAACATTAGCCTAAGCCGTCCTAACAGCTAAAAGTGCAGGAACCATAACGTCATTGTGAACTGAGCGAAAGTGAGAGGTGTGAAAGATGCTTTAAAAGGAAAATAATTATTCTTTGTTGTTATTGACTTTATTACTGTTTGATCTTGTTGTTGTTGTCAAAGTTATCGTAAGAAAGAGTTGTATGGCTTGTTAATGAGTGGTATGTGTATTTATGTTATGTATAATTGATTTTTTGTAAGAAACGTCCTTAATCTGTTCGTGTCAACTTGTGTTTTGTAGTCGAAAGAGTAAGATTGTTTTGAGTCGTGGATGACAGACTGCGTGCGTGTTTTGTGTATGTGTGCGTGACAACATTACTAGATAGAAGTTATAACACCACTCACTGATTTATGAGAAAAAAACCCCACAAACATTCAAAGTAAGTAACCGAAAAAGCTGTGTCTATAGGCAAGTTTCTACAGCCTGCCATACAAAAGTCTTCCAAATAATATCAGTGGTGAGCTCTTTCACACACACTCTTCCTCCTCTCCCCTTCCCCCATGTGGTTGTCATGGTAACAATTAAACTTACTTTTCCAACCAGAAGGTTATAAGAATTCTCTCATTTACAGTTAACGTTGAGAGCACTGTGTTATGCAAATTTTCAATCTGGTGCACTTCATGAATATGCATAATTATTGTAGAAATAACATAAAACGGTCAACAAAAACAAACATCCCATAACGATTAACACCCAAAAAATTATGTCTGTTTGATGTGAATAAACATGAAAAACCGATGTTCAAACCAAGAAATTCACACTGCATTTCACAAAATGGTTAACTCCAAACTAACAATGCTCCTGCAAAATCAAACAGTCAACTGAAAACACAAGGAAGCAAGCGTGCATAAGATGTCATTTAGCAGTAACTCTGCGGCTGCTTTTGCTGCATGTTATCTTGCAACCTGCTACTTTCCTTCTGTTCGCTGCTATGTGACGAGACGAGGATGTTGGGCCGGTAGCCTCTGTTTGTGCGCTCTTGCATGACTTTGGACGCTTTGTGCAATCGATCTACAAAATCTGGGACACCTGCACAGACAGAAAATACAAAACATGATTGTCTTGTTGGAGTGAGGAGATTGAATCCATCAATCATGAGGGGAATACTGCATCATTCATGAGAAGAATTCTTTGCATCAACCAGGATGCTATAAGAAAACTTGGCACAGATTCATTCCAAACATTTTTATTAAAATACTGTATAACTGGTGGAATCATAGCTACCAGAAC
Source organism: Littorina saxatilis (assembly GCF_037325665.1). Classification (NCBI taxonomy): domain Eukaryota; kingdom Metazoa; phylum Mollusca; class Gastropoda; order Littorinimorpha; family Littorinidae; genus Littorina; species Littorina saxatilis. Next base: position 2,794,750 of record NC_090256.1, on the reverse strand, counting down.
ACTAGTTAAGACTTACAGACTACTGCCTCATTGGGAAAATATATTGGTACCAAGCAGACACTTCCATACACATTACCATTTCTTAATCGAAAATGTTAGTTATAAATTTTCAATTGATTAATATACTTACCCAACTCACATATAGCAATTTACTTCAGTCTAGTGCTAGAACGTTGTATCGCATCACCTTGGTACAGACATGAGACCAGCAAATGTTCAAATAGTAGGAAAGTAAGCCGGGGTCCAGGGGCCGCTTAGGCCCCTGGTGGGGTCCAGGGGCAATGCCCCGGTAGGGGGTTCAGGGGGGCGAAGCCCCCCTGACGGAAAATGAATGTTAGAATTATAAAGGCCATTTTGGGGCCTCTCCTGATAGCAAAAAATGAGATCATGCCTTTTTAAAAAGCTATAAAACCCACAAGAATAATATGTTTTAGCATTTTAAACAAAAGTGTGATTTATAACAATCACACACACACAAAACTTTCGCCTTATTTTTTCAGTTGCTAATGAAAGATGAAACACCCGACTACGTTCTCATCAACTAATTTCGGTGGTGCACTCGCCCTATCGCAAAAAGAAAAAAATGACAAAAGTTCGCTTGCATTTATTTTATAGAATTCTCGCGACCTGGCGAAAAAAAATGTCGATGCACCTCTAGCCCTATGTACCTGCTAGTGGTACCGGTCAGTATCGTCCACAACCAACCACTCAAAACGACGTACTTTGCCGTAACCTGACCCTGGGGTCCGGAGCCAAATCGCCGACCGGATTTTTGAGTGGGCGTGGTTTGCAGCGAGAGTTATCTTTTCCTAGCTTGCCCCATGCATAGATGCTACACCAAGTCCGTATTTCCTCGGACCCATAATAAATTTCACCACGCAGTGGCCGTTGTCGCACCACGTGCACACGGCCTGACCGGGAATGGATATCTTGGCGATACTGTCGCCAATGAGCTGGCGCCTTTCTTTCTTGTTGATAGTGACAGTCACTTCTTCTGACAGCCAGTTGGCTTTCCACTTGTTTTTCACACTTTGGTCGTCGATCGTAAGAGCTTCCACAGCCGACAAAACAATACGGAATCCAGACGCCATGATGCTACCTTTTTCACCTTCGACGTTTGGAGATCGGCAACCAATCAAAACAACCCACAAACCGCCATCGGTGAATAATTAAGCCCCGGCGATAATCGTCGGAGATCGACAGCCAATCAAACGCGACCCATGATACTGCTATGGGTTCACGCGAGTGCTGGGGTGCTGGGGTGCGAATGCACTGACTTCAGACGCAGACAGCTTCAGCTGAACGGTTCATATACCACCACCCCCCTCCCCCCTTTTTTCTCAACGAATTTGCATCGATCTCAAGAATGGTCTGTGAGCTAAGGAAAATATCGGAATTCCGATAAAAATCGGACCAGTCCCATGTCTGTTGGTAACAAGGGAGGCAACTCTAAAAAAAAAGAGCTACCTTGACCCATAAACAGGACAAAGTCACGTCACTTCCTGACCTTGCCGCCATATTGAACTCATTCGCACGAAGGCGTAGAAAAAAACTTCCCTCCTTTTTTTAGAACAACCCCACTAGCGGGGAAGGCGGGAGGGAATTAACTATGTGAGTTGGGTAAGTATATTAATCAAATGAAAATTTATTACTAAAATTTTCAATTAAGAAATGGTAATGTGTATCTTATCCCAACTCACATATAGCAGATTGCTAATGAAGGCGGTGGGATGCTCAATCTATGAGCTAGGCAATAATTTGCCCTGCTGCTACCATTGCACGTAGCGCATTGGAACCGTCCTGTCGCGCGCTGGAAAAGTCGCACAGGTCAAGGTTGATAGAGAGCTCCTACGATCTCCAGTAGGCGGAGTCAAGGACTTCAGGATATCCTACCGATTTTAGCACCAACGTAGATATGTCCCTATCTACCTTTGTGTACCTGTTCGCCTTTCTTTTGGTGAGACCTGCCCTTTTTATTGAATTGACAGGCCCGTATTCAAAACAGTCACCCATCCCGGTAGTAACCGAGACCGCTTAACCTCGGTGGTCGGAACGAGACCGTGTTGCGGCCTTTTGTTGAAAAACGAGAAAGACTATGCCGAGGCTGCAAAGATGAGGGTATACTTTCCCTGTTGCAAAATCAGGAGTGAAACGTCGGGAGTATTGAAGACCTGATTGCGTGCTAGTTCTATGTTAACTCAGCCCGCAATTGGGAAAGACACGTGAGGGTATCAGTAACCTGATCCGCTCTCAAACCATGCTCCTATCGCTCCCCGTCCCGAGGGAGGGGTGCGTGAGCGTCTTTTGAGTTTTCAGTTTCCCGATGACCGTAACGCTAGAGGCATTACATGGAGTTAGTTCTGAAGCCTTGAGAAAATATCCTCAAGGGTAAGAGAACTGGCCAAGGGATAGAGAAGGTCTCTATTATACCAAGGTTTCGTTAACTAGTAATTCAAGTGCTGGAAACCTGAACTTGGGTAAGCGCTGAGGGAAAAGGTAAGTTGTACCCTCCCTCTGCCCTTTGTGCGAAATTTGGCACCGCTTATATTGCCGCTAGAAAGCGTGCAGAGAGACCTGAGAAAGTATCCAAAGCTGAATCCCTGAACTGGAGTGCCGTGATTCAGCCTTCAGAGGAAAAGAGGGGTAGGCGCGGTAAAGCCGGAAGCCTATACCATACTGTGACAAGTGTGACGTCACTTCGATGGCTTAGCCGAGAAGGCTTGAGAATTTAACAGGGCGAACAAATGCGTACTATTCTGCGATGTAGGAGAAAACTCCAAGCACATTGCAAAGTTAAGAAAAATCCAGGGGCCGCCGCAGTGAAGGCTACAAAAAGAGTGTAGCTTGTTAACTCGCGGGAGAAAAAAGGCCCTGAGAGGCGTAATGCCAAAGTTGAATCACTGAACCACAAGGAATGTGATTCTATTTATCATTGGCAAAAACATAAATGTTCACTGTCTTTTGCGTATGGGAAAAAAACAAACCCAATGCTAAAAGCTTCTGTGCCAAACCTAAGGTTCGCCACACGATGGTGTCCTTAGTTCTTTCCGTAACCTCTTAAAATGAAACGCTGAAACTATGGAATTTTCTGCGAATTCTTTGTGTTGCCCAGCGAAAGTCGCTGACAGAAGCCGCTACCGTAAGGGGTAGGCTTCGCCGGAAATGTTCCGTCTGAGAGGTTACGGACAGTGGCTCAGTGACCCTAAAGATTTTTGAGTCAGAATGTGCACCAGTAAGTTGGACATGTTCTGGCGAGCTGTCGGAAAACCAAAGCTTATGACTCTTATGAGAAAGCGAGCGATTCCGTAAACCGTAAAAGCTGAGTTTGCTTTAATAGCTTGACTTGTTTTTCGCCGCTTAGGAGAAAAATTAGTGGCTTTAGCAGCTTCATCCGAGAAGGCGGAAAAGAAGAGGTATGCAGCTTCACCATAGATGGGCGTACATATCGCAAAGCTGCCTAAGCCAGAGGGTCTAACCCTATGTGTGCTTGCTTAGCTTCATTATCTTGCCTAATCTGAGGCAGAATGTGGCAAGCTGAAGCAGTTCCCGGTTTCTTGCCAGAAGATGGGGAGGAATACAACGTAGCGTAGACATGCGAACACTCCCCTGGTGAACACAAAAAGCAAAGAGTGCCGGAGTAGATCAGCCTCTTACTTGTACCTTGAGCCAAGCAAAGTCTGACCAAGCAAGCATTCCTCTGTGAAAGGAGAAGACTAAAGTGACTCAAAGGTGACTTTATCTTGGATCCTAGACCTAGAGAGAAAGAAGAACCTGCGCGCGTGCACGGAATGTGCAAAGAGAAGCGCTGGGAGGCTCAGCTGCTCAGCAGACTTTAGCCAAAGTGGCTAGCAACGTCATGACATCCGTCTCCCCCGCGTCACGACGAAACTCGAATTTGACAAGAGCAGAGGAGATGGAGCGCGAGAGAGATCTTTGCAAAGTTTCCGAAAGAGAGGATAACTCGAAAAGATCATGTGCTTATTCCATCAGAGACAAGAGAGAGGACTCAGTATAAGGTACAGCTCTGTTCTCCTGTAGCTGTCTTCCCTAAGCGTAACCAGTTCCGTTGTGCACGGAAAAGCAGCACGTGGGAGGGCAAGTGTCGATGAGGTAATAAAAGTGGCTGTTGAAGTGACCTCTGGCAGGTTCCCTGAGAGAGAGGAGTGGGATGCTTCACATGAGCAAGCCACAGTTTGACAAAGTCCGACACCGTACTGTAAGCTGCCAAAAGCGGCACTGTGTCAGTCGGTGTGTTGACTTGCCGTAGGTTGAGCTCAGAAACTTGGCCATATAAGAGGCAACAGAGGGAGATTCGCAGATCCAAAAGGAACGCGTTTTTCCCGAACTGAGCGGAAGTCAACCAAAGCTGAAGGTGGTGGTACGGACAAGTTGCCGAAGCCACCACACCTTCCTCAATGTACAGCGAAACTACTTCCGCTGCCTATGCTAAAGCATGGGTAAACTCGGATAGTAGCCGAAAACTGGTGTCTTCTTCCTGATCGGAAGCACCGTAATCCGAACCGTAGTCCTGCACATCCGTGCATGCCGGAATTCCGCTACCACACTGACTGCTATAGTCTGGTGAAGCTTTACCCGAAGACACCCGTAATGGGGAGCTGTAATGGTCACCGGAAGTTGGTATCTTCTTCGTCTTGAGGGGAAGCACCGAACTCCGAATCATAGTCCCGCACTTTCGTGCATACCGGAAGTACACTACCGCCGTGGCTGTGATAGCCAGGCGAAGCGTCAACCGGAAAGGAAGACACCCGAGGGATTTTATACCCAAGCGGTGTCCCCCTAGGGACTGCTTCCTGCCCCCTGGGCGGAAGCGGGGAATGCTGTGCCGGTCTGGCCCCGTACGATACGAAGGCTGCCGACGGTAGCAAATCCCCTGTTCGATCAAAGACCGAACGCGTATCTGGGCTCCTACCCTGTAACTGCCGCCCGCACGAGCGGAACGGCGTAGCCAGGGGATCGGAACTTTCACTCTCTGCCCGGCACTCGGGTGGAGCTACTTCCTCCAGGATACGCCCTTCGCGTTGGCCGGAGAACCCAGCTACTGACGAAGGATAAATACCTTGAGCATAATCAGGCCAAAAACCAGAAGAGGCCTCAGTACGCAGAAGAGAGACTCCGTCGCCCGCATCAAAAGCAGCATGCACATCGGCCGAAGTCACTGTAGCCGAGGGAGGGACACACACCCTGGCCAGGGAACGCGTATCGCCGACACCCGGAGGCAAAGACAAAAATTCTGCCCTAGTCGACGAAAGCTCTGCTGAAAGGGAGGAAACCTGAGCGCTCAAAGAGCGGAGAATAGCGGAAACATCCTGTTTAACTAACAGAGCTAGAACCGGAAGCAACCGGTACAGATTCTGAAGGCAGAATCGGCATGGAGGGAGATTTAGGCATGTCAATCTTAACATCAAAAGAATGTTTGGACGAAGGGTCTAACACCTTCACGACAGCTTGACTAGAAGAGCCTTTCGGCTTACGAGAAGGCTTCTTAACAGGAGAAGGCTCCGTCACTTGCTTAGAACTTTTCTTCTTACCGCTATCCGACATGGCGGACGAAAGCGTGTAAAAATTTCTAAGTGCAGAACAACCTGAGTCAAGCAATAAAACGACAAAAATATGCAAAAATGCTCACCCCAAACACAAAGTAAGAGAAGAGGGACGTGCAAGGAAAACCAAGGTGAAGTCTGACCCAAAGAAAAGTCAGACGAAAGGCTGAAAAGCCTAAGCGAAGCAAAACACGTCCGTAGCCACGGCCCGCTGAGTAGAAAATGAGTTCAATATGGCGGCAAGGTCAGGAAGTCACGTGACTTTGTCCTGTTTATGGGTCAAGGTAGCTCTTTTTTTTTTTAGAGTTGCCTCCCTTGTTACCAAGGTGATGCGATACAGCGTTCTAGCACTAGACTGAAGTAAATTGCTATATGTGAGTTGGGATAAGATATGTAATTTAATTGCTGATATACAATTTGAAAGAGACAGGTGGAAACAGAGTTTACTGCTTCCCTCACTTTGACTATGTGAGACACAGAGATAGGGGTGTAGAGAGATATAGGGATGTAGAGAGATAGAGTGGTAGAAAGAGAGATAGTGTTAGAAAGAGAGAGCGAGAGAGAGAGTAGGAGCGAGTTAGGCAGAGTGAGAGAAAGAGTCTGTGAAAGAGAGAGTGAGTAAGAGTAATATGGCAGAAGCATTCATTACTGACACGATCTGGCAATCTGGGTCATATTTTGAGGGTAGATTTTGCCAATATGCGTCTAGTCTACTCTTGAGGCTGTTGACTGTGGGAGCAGTGACCACAGAGTCTGGCAGATTGTTCCATAGGTTTACAACACGATTGCTGAAGAAGTTTTGTCGGATGTTCAGTCTACATCGCGGTTTCTCAAGCTTGAGGGAATGGTCTCGGAGCTTTTGTCCTTCACCTTAGGGAGTACATTTCAGTTCTGGTTTCTCAGTGTCGTACAATCCATGTATGTACTTGTTAACATCTATGATGTCACCCTTTTCCGTCTGTGTTCTAAGCTGGGAAGTTTCAGTCTTGATAGCCTCTTTGGGTATTGTTTGTCTTTCAGGGATGCAATCATGGAGTTCAACCCAAGCAAATGTGTGGTAATGAACATCATGCCAAACAAGAATAAGATACTTCTTCCATCCAACTACCACCTCCATGGACAGACTCTTGAAACAACGACAGAGAGTAAATATCTAGGTGTTACTATTACAAGTAACCTTTCTTGGGGCAGGCACGTAGAAACAGCTGCAGCGAAGGGAAACAGGACAGTCGGCTTCCTCCGAAGGAACTTCAAGGAGTGCACTCCAAAAGTGAAAGCGGCAACCTACATCACAATGGTCCGCCCCACCCTTGAGTATGCCTCGACTGTCTGGAATCCGCACGAACAACAGCACAACAACCTGCTCGAGTCAGTCCAAAAAAGAGCGGCCAGATATGTCCACAATAACTACAGGGAAAAAGAGCCTGGCACCGTCACCAACATGCTGACAAACTTAGGATGGAAGAGCCTCGAAGAACGAAGACATAACAGTCGACTAGCGATGATGTTTAAAATTAAAAATGACATGGTCGGCATTGACAAGACCGCGTTTCTCAAACCATCAGACACGAGAACGAGAGGGAATAGGATCCACCAAGAACAGGACTACCACCCTTCACTGTCCCACTCCTTTTTTCCGCGGACAACATCAGAGTGGAACAAGCTCCCGATCTCCACCACATCCGCCCCCTCCCTTGAGTCGTTCATGTCACGACTCGGTGGCAGCAGAGCCCTGCAGCCATCCACCTCCCTCCCATAGCCGTTGATGGATTGTACAAAGTTTTAATAACCCCAAAACCTAGCCAAGCTCCTCTCCACTGCCCTCCTGCATCCCCTATACCCCCCCCCCCCTCCCCCAGCTTTGGCTTTTTAACTTCCTTACACGACTGGCACAGACCGCAATGGGGGCCAACAGTGTATGGACATCACCGCGGGACCTTCAACATCCAAGAAATTGGATCCGGTCCCCCACGGGAAGAAGAAGAAGAAGAATCAGTTTGGTAGCTCGACGCTGCATGTCATCTATGTTGCTGCAGGTAATCCACAACATACTGGATTGTAAAGCATCATGCAGAGTGCCCATACTCCAGGATGGGGCGCACCAGACTCTTGCACAGCTGCACGAAGGTATCCTCTGTCAAGAAGCTGAATGATCGCCTGATAATACCAAGTACTTTATTTGCCTTTGCAGTTGTGTGTGCTGCATGGCTTTTGAAGTCGAGTCCAATGTCAATGAACACCCCTAGGGGCCAGGTTTCATAAGCCAGAAACACAGTTGGTCGACTGCGGTTGAACGAGTGAAATACATTTATTCCAACAGAATCGGGCTTTACAAAGAAGATACCAGTCGGCTGACTGTACTTGTTTGCACGGGGAGTCGCCCGGCCGCAGTGTTTCTCTCCCCGAGCACAGTGGTCGGACAACCACGGTCATCCGACAGAAAATTATATTATCCGTACAGTCAGTAGCAGAACGCTGACACTATGTTTGGATTGTAAAGCTTAAGTGGTGGTAATTTTTCGAAATTTATCCATGGGATGCAGTAATCCAGAAGACAAGTCAGGGTTATGTTTTGAAGATGTCAATTTGATCACTGCGATCTTGTGAAACTGGCCTCAGGTCTCTGGGAGGGGAACAAGTCTCACCAATATGCGAATAACTGTAGAAATGTGTGTACGCTTACCTGTGCTGGCCAGCCAGTTGTAGCACATACTGGGCAGCTGAGTCTGGGGGTTGTCAAAGTAGGTCATGTAGAAGGAGAAGCCATTCTGCAAACAAAAGTTTGTTTGTTTGTTTGTTTATTTGTTGCTTAACGTCCAGCCGACTACGCAGAGCCATATCAGGACGAGGAAGGGGGGGATGAAGGGGGCCACTTGTCAAGCGATTCCTGTTTACAAATGCACTAACCCATTACTTGTGTCCCAGCAGGCTTTAGTAAAACTAAATTAATACCTACTGGAAGATTACCAGTTTCCAGTATGTTAAAATAGGCTTAACCTATCTACTGCTGGACTTACATCAGAACACTAACAGATTAAACTATACATGAATCGCGAGACAAACGGCAAGAGAAGAGATTTTTGGAAAAAATACAGGTGAATGAGCAAGAAGGCAGAAAAAAGAAAAGAATTCATGAAGAAAAAGATAGCATGACAGGAAAGAGGAACCAAAAATCTACCTAACAGCAAACTAGAAAGCTCCTGCGGTTCCAAAAACAGGAGGGGCTTTTAATTTCATAACCGCAGTGCCCCACTGCGGGACAAACAAAAGTGCACCGAGTGTCTATAACAGCCAAGAACACCTTACCCTACAGTGTTTTTGTTCGGTTCACAAGCAGACGGCTGCCTTACCATACATCCAAACACTATTCAGTACTATTTCAATCTCTCGCTTTAAAGCAAGGAATTCCATGTACACATTTGTAAGCCTTGAGGAAATTTGACTTAATAATAATAATAATAATAAATGAGCATTTATATAGCGCAACATCATAACTTTACAATTATGCTCTTTGCGCTTGACACATTTAAAATTCAAACACAGTTATACAAGCATTTACATCTACATTCATAGTCAGCAACGCTTGATTAAAAGCATACACCATCAAACATACATTACAACAGATTCTTCCACTAATTAAGTAATAAAAACATGAATAAAATAGGTAGTAAAAACAATGTGAAATTTGACTTTTTTTGTTGGTCTTTTTGACTGACCCACAATTAACTGCATTTTCTTGTCAAAGTATTGAGATATGATGATGACCAAGGATGATAATGCATGTCTGTGTTTGTCATTTCCATAAAATATTGCTTATCTGCATCCGCGTCCCACCCTTGTGGATTACCTCACTGAAGGAGGAGACCGGCTCAATGACTAGCTGCGACTGGTACTGATGGATTACCTCACTGAAGGAGGAGACCGGCTCAATGACTAGCTGCGACTGGTACTGATGGATTACCTCACTGAAGGAGGAGACCGGCTCAATGACTAGCTGCGACTGGTACTGATGGATTACCTCACTGAAGGAGGAGACCGGCTCAATGACTAGCTGCGACTGGTACTGATGGATTACCTCACTGAAGGAGGAGACCGGCTCAATGACTAGCTGCGACTGGTACTGATGGATTACCTCACTGAAGGAGGAGACCGGCTCAATGACTAACTGCGACTGGTACCGATGGATTACCTCACTGAAGGAGGAGACCGGCTCAATGACTAGCTGCGACTGGTACTGATGGATTACCTCACTGAAGGAGGAGACCGGCTCAATGACTAGCTGCGACTGGTACTGATGGATTACCTCACCGAAGGAGGAGACCGGCTCAATGACTAGCTGCGACTGGTACTGATGGATTACCTCACTGAAGGAGGAGACCGGCTCAATGACTAGCTGCGACTGGTACTGATGGACCCGAACGATGTTGTTCACTTCTGGACACTTGTGATGCGGCACTGCTTTCGCTCGAATCACAATCCGGTTCTTCTGATCATTCACCTGTTGGAAGATTGATAACATTTACTGCCATTGAGAAAACCAGCTTCTGACTTTTTGCATTTGACCCTTGCATGCTATGTGAGAATCCTTTGATGAGAAGACATCTCCCAATAAAGGACAATGTCTGTGGTCCCTTGTCTACTATCCTGACTAATCTGTACCTGTCATGATAGGTCACATAATAATGTAGGGACACTTTCACTTGTCACAAGGCTGTCCTTTTATCACAGGTACCACTACATGTACATGACTGTTACATAAGATTTGTATGGACTTTATATTTCGATCTCATCATGAGCTCGAACTTTTTTTTTTACTTACTGCCCGTTATGCTGGTTGGCATGTAGGGCAGCAATAAATCTTTTTGGTTGTCTGTATTTTCCTCACCCCCCCCCCCCCCCCCCCCCCACCACCACCACTTATTGCTAAGTAAAAGGCAAAACTGTCAACCAATGTTCTATTTCTCATGTAGACTCTTCAAAATAAAAATCTGGATAAAACTGGCTTGTTAATTGCATTATCTAAGATACTATGAGACCAATTCTTATACAACTCTCACTCAATACAGATGTGCTCTTACCGTTTACTTTGCATTGTTATATGACCTGGGAACAATTACGAAAAGAGACTGTCTGCATCAACATGAATGTATACATTTTACAGTTGTAAGTGAGACTGCAGACCTGTTTACCCCCATAAGTGTTTTGGAGTAATGCTCAGCCCCAAAAATAGTAATCCTGGCACAAAAATAGTAATCATCCAAAATTCGTCGCCAATTACAACGCACATGACAACTGTGTCTGCGAAACGCAATCATGCACATATATCCACCATTCACAAACAAAACACATCAGTCAGTTTTTGTAGTCATCATAATTTCAAAGAAGATCACACCAAAAGCACATGCATCACTGATTCTTTTTCTTTTGCTCGTAGTAGGCCTTTCTCAGTGTGTCAAGCGCTTCTCTACTGTACTTGCGCTTGCCAAATGAGTGAGGGCGAGACTTCACCACTAGAATAAGGCTCTCCAGCGTCTCATCATACAGACATGATCTCTGGTCAGTCCTGTGCTTTTTCACCCCATTTTGCCATTGAAAAAAACAATGCCAAACATGTAAATTGATAAAAAAAAATAAAATAAAAAAAAATTATTTTATTTTTTTTATTTTTTTATTTATGAAAATCGTAGTCTTGACACGGATAGCGGAATGGCGTATTTTTTGCAGAAAATCGTAATAAATTACGCCAAAATCGTAAGGGTAAACAGGTCTGTGAGAGACAAATACAGAGGAAGGGAAAGAGAGAAAATCAACTAACCGTGCTTCGACGAACATAGCAGTAGTCTCTTGGAAGCATTGGGTACTGAAAATAGACAACAGAGTATGCTTTTCCAAAAAGGCTGGGAGTGCGCTGAATAATAACAACAACTCTTAACGAAAACCAGCTCTCTCCTAATTCAACACACAACCTCATTCTATAGTATTAAGTTTCTTTATCAGATATTAACCACATTTTGTTTTCTGGAACACAACAGTCTGTACTGGTTAATCAAGCACCGCTCTTTAGTAAGTATTCTTCAATTATATATATATAAAATGACTGGTTGTGACAAGTGTGCTCCCACTCGTCCACATCTTGCTCCCACTCGTCCAAATCATGCCCCCCCCCCCCCCCCCCCCTCATTGTCTGTAACTGCAAACTTACAGGATACTTGTATACCCAGTGGATGATCTCACTAGAGCTCTTGGGGTCAGTGTCGACGACGTTGATCTCCATGGTCTGTGGGTCCCATCCACACCAGAACTTCAGGTCCATCTGAGGAGAACATTTGACATGAATAAGCCTTGGTATAAGTATAATCATGGGTGCACTCTGGGTTCAAAAGCTCTGCCTAAATTTCACAGACTCTTGCTTCAGATCTGTTTTTTTCTTCTTGCATACTGCTGTCATAACATAGATCTATAAAAAAAAAAAAGATAAAAAAAAAAGAGCTGAAACTCCTGTTTCAAGCATGGCCACTTGTATCCCTGTATTAAGATGAAAAACGCTGCTCTGTATCTGCTCACAGGGTTCCCATGTGCATGCATAAGCACATCAGGGTTACTGAACTAAATTGCACATTTTGTCCTTAAGGGGTTACTTGTGTGTTCAAATCGCTCGACAGATACATTAGCAATATGGACACATCTGTGCAAAGAAAAAAGGCGGTTGCCTTATTAACCTTTTTTTTAGAATTTTTTTACTGGGGGTTGTCAAGTACGATTTTGCGAAAAAAAACTGCGATTCTTAACGCGATCCTAACTGACATATTTAGCTCTACAAATGATAAATGAAACATTACTTTGTGTAAATAAATGAATGAAGAGTATCCCTTTATCATAATACGGCACTTATCAACGTGCATTTTTAGAAAATGATCGAGGTTTCTCGAGGCCGTATACATAAAACTATCACTCATTTACTAGTAAAAACGTTATTAAAAAAAATTCGCTCGACAGATCATAACTAAATTTGAACACAGCTAAGTTCACTGTATACAGATACAATACCTGTAAACAAAATAAGTTGTTGCCTTATTGTCTACTTCACAATTATTCCCGCACCACCCCCACCCCAATATCTTGATTGACAAAAATGATAAAAAAAATAATTTGGGAAACCTGTATGTCAGTTGGTAGAGCACTGGACTTGTGATCCATGAATTTGAATCAGGGGGAAGGGTTGGGGGTCGGAACATTTGTGTGCAAAGTTTCATAAAGTTACACATTTTGAGCACGTTTCTATATAATACCCTTTAAAAAAAAAAAAAGTGTTTCCTTTTTTCTTACTCAAAAATGTTTCCCGCCCCAACCCCACCCCCATATCTTGGCTGACAGAAATTAAGAAACAGTGTTTGAATCCGGGTGAAGGTCAGAAAACTTGTTTGCAAAGTTTCATAAAGATCTGTCCCGTAGTTTTTTTCTGAATCGCACTACAAACACTTAGTGTCCTTAGTGCCCCGGCGCAATCCCAACCCACCCCCCTCCCCCACCCGCTCTCGTCAACTTTTAATCACACACACACACACACACACACACACACACACACACACACACACACACACATTGACACACACACACACACACACACACACACATGCACGCGCGCTTTCAAGCGCACACACACATTGAGCGAGTCTATTCTAGCCACTGCTTGTACTAAAACGATAAAATCCACCTAACAGTAACAATGAAAAAAAAACTTTTCTATAACGCAAGTCCAGATTTACAGCTCCAAGCGATTTACAATTCCAATAACCTCACACACACACACACACACACACACACACACACACACACACACACAAGCAAACTAACCCCTCATAGTGATAAGAATAAGTTCAGTCAATAACTACATTTCTGACTATTTACAATAAGAATACATGCTCTCTCTCTCTTTCTCTCTCTGTGTCTCTCTCTCTTTCTCTCTTTGCGAATATGATTTTGAAGCGCATTCCATAAAGTCGGTATCTGATATCTAAAGTGTTTCGCTAATGTTTTCGTCCTGATCTTTGGGATGCGGAGGATTTTGCTTCTGGTGATGATCTGAGGGAACGGAATGGTTCATAGATACTGAGGGAATTTGACAGGTAGGGGGGTGGGGTGTGTGTGTGTGTGTGTGTGTGTGTGTGTGTGTGTGTGTGTGTGTGTGTGTGTGTGTGTGTGTGTGTGTGTGTGTGTGTGTGTGTTGTCAATTTTCTAAACGCTTGCACCCTAACACAGTTAACTTGTAATCTATCCTGAACTATGAAAGCAGCAACACGCATACTCACAGAGAGGCACGCATGTTTGTGTGATGGTTTGCACGAATAACCATTGAAATTTAGTTTTGATAAAAACAAGCAACATTTTCATTGAGCACACAGGTGCTTAGCCAATGTGTATTGAAACTCGTCCAATTATCGGAAAATGTCATAATTTTTGGCAATATAATTATTTAACAACAACAAAGACTACCGGCTTCCATACATAAAACAGTCAGTGGCTACAACAATTCGCGGCATCCGTACCATTGGACTGTGGGAGGTCGTACACTGCTAACACTGCGACGCGTACCCAAAAGCTACGGACACTCTTTTTATTAGCTGATGATACGAACACACTTGCATATATATTGGGACACTACTAATTGTGTATTTCAGTTATAATGCATCACGTTACCTGGTCAAACTCCGTTTCCAGTTGGAAATGTCCTCCCTGACCAAAACCCTGCTCCTACCATCCACAACAGGGAGGACATTTCCAACTGGAGACAGAGTTTCATAAAGATCTGTCCAGTTGTCTCTGAATCGCACTACACTCACACAAACACACGCACATACACCTGGGTGAATCAGTTACTTTGTAAAAGGGTTTACTTAGAATTCAAAAGTCTAAATCGAGGACGCGAAGCGCCTTAGGCTGATCATAAGATTGCGCCCCCCCTCCCCCCCCCCTTCCGAAAAAATAATCTGTCGTGAGATTCATTACACATTTTGTGCACAGGTTCCTGTTAGCAATGTGTACAAAGGTTGGGGGTTCCTGTACCGGTCATCCAGGCCCCCCCCCCCCCCCCCCTTCTCAATTTTCCCCCTGACCGCAAACAGGCATCCTCTGTACCTCATAGGGGGCCTCGGCGTCGCATGGACCCATACGTCATAGATCAATTGGATATTGTTAAAAAGGTGTTTGGGGAAAGCTCCTTTGAACAGAGTCGAGATAATAATTTATTTCAAAACCAGGTGTTTTTTTGTGGCTAAGTGTCTGTTCTACACGAACATTCTATAACTTGTTAATCTGTGTCCGAATAATGAACTGTTAACAAAGTTACTCGTATGAAGGTACTATGAAGCCAAACGCATAGGTCCTCACCCTCCACCCCCCCCCCCCTCCCTCCCTTAATACGTACATTTTCACACTCATACAACCAAATGGACACACATTAACTGTGACACACACACACACACATCCTTTCTTTCTTTCTTTCTTTATTTGGTGTTTAACGTCGTTTTCAACCACGAAGGTTATATCGCGACGACACACACATCCACACACGAACACATAAACAAACAGACAAACAAAGCGTGTAGATGCGCAGGTCCGCTTCACAATGCCGTAATGGACGCCCACTCTCACTTAGTAGATTCCTTTCTTAAACTATTTATCTGTCACTATTTCTCAAAACTTCGCTTTCTCGCACTCAAGACGACATGTACAGACACAAAGACACACGGGCACAAACACGCCCGCCCGCCCGCCTGCACGCACTCACACAACAAACAACACACACACACATGAGGAAGGGATAATCACACATTTTGCGCCAGTGAGGTTAGATTGGTGAGATGGGGTCTGAGGCTGGTAAGGGATTTGGGGGTAGGACCGACGAGAGGGCACGGATTCGACGGTTTGCCGTGTCGAGTCAACTTCATATATATAGATCTGTGTAGGCGATCAACAGCCCCAGCCGATCTGGATCTGTTCAAGTCAAAAGTAAAGTCAAGGATACGAAGAAGTTTACCGAAAAACATTGATCCCAAGGACTCATGTTGTAACTTTTCAAAGCAGTTACATTCAATCAAAGCTCCATCCACATTAAACCGAACGGGAATCGTCGAAGATCCACGCAACTTCACTGCAATGTCGAACGAACTCATAATGTAACCGCAGATCAATAGTTGGTTTTGGTTTTGTGTCGCAGCAAAGAAACGAAGCAAATCTTCGGCTTTTATTTCACACTAAAAAATCGTTCATTTAGCGGATTATCAAAATATATTTCTTTGAGGTTGCAAGGCAATGGCATCGCTCTTTTTGAAGGGTTTATGGAAAAATCACTTCGGAGGCAGGTCTAAAATCCTGTGTACAGTGCCAAATCATACATCCTTTAAAAAGAGCAAAGCATGTTCTTTATTCTAACATATGGGCTAGGGTAAGTCATAGATATAAATAGACAGTATCTGTCTATTATATCTTTGGGTAAGTGTATTCCATTCCTTCGATAGTCTCGACATCTACACTTGCGTGAAAAATGCAATTTTGAGTCTGTTTTGCATAAAAGACCTGCGAGATTTAGAAGTCATAACAAGAACTTACAGTCCAGCCTCTCAACTTTCGTTCCATGCAATTTGTTTGTCTGTACGTATAGACTGAGGGGTGCCCCGAAATGATTTGTAATCACAAAATTCACAGACTTCAAATACGCCATTGAAAAACTCGTCCACGTGCGTTTTAGATCTATTTACTTGGGTGACTAAAACTGTCGTACCTGCCAAAGGCCGCTTCGCGTAACAAAATGACTACCAGAGTCACAAGGCTCGGGATAATTTTTACAAGCAAGTCATATTTCGTTGTTCTAGTCCGAATGAATATGAAGATATGGTGAGTTGAAAACGCCGATTCTTTCGCCAGAAACACGTCTGTTTCCGTACCGGAAAGAAGGAATGGACTGAGAGCTACTATAATCACGGCGCCGTGCGTACAATCGACCGAATGATGTTATTCACACAATACCATTTGGCGATTCTTTCTTTATTTGGTGTTTTACGTCGTTTTCAACCACGAAGGTTATATCGCGACGGGGGAAGGGCGGAGATGGGATAGAGCCACTTGTCAATTGTTTCTTGTTCACAAGTTTCCAGTACAAAGGACTTAACATTTCGTACATACTGCTTGACTAAAATCTTTACAAAAATTGACTAAAAGGAGAAACAGAATCCGTTAGTCGCCTCTTACGACATGCTGGGAAGCATCGGGTAGATTCTTCCCCCTAACCCGCGGGGGGTCCATTTGGCGATCTCTAAAAAATCATTTAAAAACAAACTAGTTAACATGTGATGAAACTACTGAAATCAAGAAGTATCTTAGTTCTAGCAGTACATGTTGGGCACCCCCTGTTGAATGCACACTGGACCGTGCGTATACGCCGTCGCAATCAAGACAAGTAACTCAGTGAGTATAAACATTAGCAAGAACCGCAACTTGAACACACTCGCAACACCTTAAGTGTTCTGGTGCTTCCCTTTCAGATAATACATAAGATCTAAATAAATGCAGTTTATCATTGTCTTACATGTACAAACGTCTGCACTAACGACTGTAGTGCATGCTGAACTTCACAGAACAACTATTTTTCTGGAAATAAGTTTTCTGTAACTATTGTGTGTCACACGTTTTGTTGTGTGCATGATCCAGTCCCTCTAACTTAGTGACTACTAAAGCTGCTAATAAGCTACCAGTGGTTTATTAGTCATATCACTATCAGTCTGTCTTTGTATGCACATAATGGAGTATAAATTTGATATATTAATCAACTTATTTTAGCTGGGGCAATGTGTACTTCTCTGGGAGAAATACAGGACTTATTCTTGGAAGTACTTTTTTTGTCTTACCTGTACGTTGTAAAACGCCATTGGGGTGATATCCTTGAAAGATCCAAACACTGAAATAATTAAACAAAAGTACATGTATGCATACATTTTCGAATACAAATATTTACTTTTGCTGGTCTTTATTTCAAGACTTATATAATGAACACAAATAAGACTAACTACCCAACAATATAGCAATAGAGGTAATCATTATAGATTTTCAGAATACCAATTAAAACTAAATACATATCTATGCCTGTACACTTTCACATGTTAACATTTTCTGATCAAATCATAGAAAAATCCTTGTGAAAAGGCTAAAAAGAACAGCACAGAAAAGAAATATTGGTCAGCCCAAGATGATAGATCTATAGATGATAGATCTGAGAGAAAGGATCGAACACTTTCCAACATTCGGCAAACAAACTTGAAACCATTAACTAAAGTATGAGATAACGGAAACCTGCAAAGAATTATGAAACATTTAAATACAAAGAGTAGTTCTGGACAATGTTAGTTGGAAAACAAGAAGAGCAAACGCTCGATCGAGTCATTTTCGCAGTTCTGAATATTATATGAGGCATCAGATGGACAGGAAGAAATTGCTATTCACAACACAATGAGTCACGTTCACATAAAATTTGAGCCCGGTCACTTTTATAGTTTCCGAGAAAAGCCCAACGTTAAGTTGTGTGTTGCCGAACAGAAAAGGCTAGTTATCTCCCTTGTTTTTCTGATAACGTTCGTAAAAGGCTACAGATGTAAATACTTTGATGTAAAGAATAATCCTACAAAGTTTCAATCACATCCGATGAACTTTGTCAAAGATATAAAATGTCTAATTTTTCCTTTGACGCTGACCTGTGACCTTGAAAAAGGTCAAAGGTCAACGAAACCATCGTTAAAGTGTAGAGGTCATTGGAGGTCACGACTAAACAAAATATGAGCCCGATCGCTTTGATAGTTTCCGAGAAAGATATAAAATGTCTAATTTTTCCTTTGACGCTGACCTGTGACCTTGAAAAAGGTCAAAGGTCAACGAAACCATCGTTAAAGTGTAGAGGTCATTGGAGGTCACGACTAAACAAAATATGAGCCCGATCGCTTTGATAGTTTCCGAGAAAAGTCCAACGTTAAGGTGGTGTCTACGGACGGCCGGCCGGCCGGCCGGACAGACTAACACTGACCGATTACATAGAGTCACTTTTTCTCAAGTGACTCAAAAATGGTGACTTTCCCCCCATAATATACTAAAAAAATATAGACTAATTACTAAATTATTGTACAATTAGTCCAACACTAAGCTAACAGTACTTACTGCACAACTGATAGTATACTCGTAAATCTGCATTTTTGGTTTGTATGGTTATAAATTAAAGCTATAATCAGTATCACTATCGGACCGGCACGGTTGGCCTAGTGGTAAGGCGTCCGCTCCGTGATCGGGAGGTCGTGGGTTCGAACCCCGGCCGGGTCATACCTAAGACTTTAAAATTGGCAATCTAGTGGCTGCTCCGCCTGGTGTCTGGCATTATGGGGTTAGTGCTAGGACTGGTTGGTCCGGTGTCAGAATAATGTGACTGGGTGAGACATGAAGCCTGTGCTGCGACTTCTGTCTTGTGTGTGGCGCACGTTATATGTCAAAGCAGCACCGCCCTGATATGGCCCTTCGTGGTCGGCTGGGCGTTAAGCAAACAAACAAACAAAGTATGATAGTATCACTATCAGTAAAAGCATACAACAGTTTTTAAGAAAAAAAAGTGTTACTATTTAAAAACTTACCTCTATATTCAAACAAATTATAATCCTCCATAAAGCGACGCCACACTTTGAGGTGTTGACGATCGATGACAAGTTCCCAACCTTCTGGAGCTGCTGCATGTTTGGCTTTTGACTTGCTAGCATGTTCCACTAGGCGCTCCATCTCTTCCATCTCTGACAGGGCACTGTCAATGTCATCAAAAATGTCAAAGATAATTTTCATATCATCGAAACCTTTGTGGTTGGACTTTGAGTTTGAGGCTGACGTTCTGTTAATAGGCTAAAGGTTTTCTGTATATTCTGCAACCCCCCTCCCCCCGTTTCTGATATCACAATTCGTAAAATAGGGTCGGTAGGTTTGTTTTTTAAATATTTTTATTTTATGGATTTAAGATGTGTGGTTTTTTTTATTTACACAGGCGCACGTGTCTTTTTTTTTGGCCACATATCGTGTGAGCTGTGTCCCCGCAATGTCTGCAAAATCAAACTTTGTCCTTTTCAATTTTATAAAACTGAAAGGGTAAGAAAAAAAGTTCAAGGGTTGGCAGGAAAAACAGGGTTGATCAGGCAATCGGAAACATTTCATTTTGTTCTTGGCCTTATAAGTTACATGCGATTATATCTCTCTTTTCTTTACATTGAAAATATTATGAGAAATCACAACTAACACTCGGACTCTTCAGATAATCTTTTTGTGTGTTTAAATAAAAAGAAGGGGGGACTTGAAATGGGTCACCTTCTGTGTGCACACCTTTTGACTCTGTCAAAAACCAGACTTTTTTTTTACTTTGAACAGGTACTAATAGTAGTACTACTATATTTATGAATGCATGAACACACATGTCAGACATTTCTTGGCAAGTTCCCCACAGTATGTCTATATGTTTCGATCTGATTTAACAGTGTCTCTTTTTAATGATTCATTGATTATGTTGTGGCACTGTCAAGAAAAGTATTCTTGAATAAGGTCATCTAATGATCAATGAATTAAGTAAGCAATCTGTAAAATAACAAAAACGCACTGGCTATACGCACTCGGAGTGTATACAAGACCTGACCACTGTATACACTCCGGCTTTAACTTCCAGTCGTGAAGAGAATTTGCCATTGACACCACTTTGCGATAGGAACGCAGAGCAGTTGATTATAAGAGTACAAAGAGACGAAAACAATCTGATGCTGCACGTCCTTTGCTGTGACGTAGATTACATGTTCGAAAATGATCTGCATCAACACTCGGAGCGTCATTCGACGCCATTTTGCAAAGGTACGCTTCACTTTTAATTCATGGTATGAAAGTATGCTGGGAACAAACACACACACAAAACTGATGCTTCATGGCAGTTTATTGTCAGAGTTTGGAACACACCTGGAGTGTGTATCGACCTAGAAACGGTTGTATACTATGTGAATGTACATTATTTGCCAACCCGCGACACTCCGAAAAAGAGATAGCGAAAGTCCATACGTCAGACTTATTTTTCATTGGCTACTTCATAACGACATGTTAGGGGGCATTTCATTGGATACAGATTTGTAACTGAGCTTTTCATTGCCGGAGTGTATACAGATTCATCGATCTTGTAATTTGTATACACTCGGAGTGCGTAGGCTCTAGCTTTTGCATCACAAAAATAGGTTGTGGCTACATCCACGGGTCCGTGCCTCGAGTCCCGGTGCTATATCCACGGCACCGACTCAAGGGACGCTACTCTCACCCAACATTTTCCTGCCTTCGGTTCGGCACTTCACTGACATGACTAGGACGTCAGCTGTCAGATATCAAAGTCAAAATTCCACGTTTAATCAAAAGTTAAACTTCATGAGTGGTATACAGCATCCAAAGATCGATCAGCAGCACTTTCCCCTCCTTAATACGAACCTCGTTAGCTAAACTTCCATGTTTATTTGGGATTTGCATTTTCCTAGTTTACGGTGATTTTTGATACAGTGTGATGCATGTGTCGCTTGCTCAAAGTAACGCTTTCTATTTAAAGTGAGTGTTGTCGATCTCGAAGAACGTTTCAAAAGCTGTACATGAGTACGCTCCTCAAAGGCTTTCAGTTTGGTTTGTAGGATGTCAAAAGAGTTGAACGTTTCGCCGACACTAAATTGACTAATCGTTTCTTCCTCCGCTTCCATCTCAACAATATGGCACCAACTGTGCCAGCTATGGCGAGGCTACGACTAAACTACCGAGTGAATCCGAACGATTCCGAGTGGTTCCGAGCCAGTGCCGTGGATATAGCATGGAGACTCGAGGCACGGACCCGTGGATGTAGCCACAACCACAAAAATATGGCAGTCTAACATTAACAATCAGTTGTCCAGAACTGTCAGTGTCACGTTACCTTTGTAGTTCTTTATCTGCAACACCATCACGCTCCCACTGAAAGATGCCAGCGGCCGATAACAACATGTACAAGTTTCTGTTCTTGCAATGACGTAACAAGTTGGCACGAAGTGTCTGTAACAGGAGTTTTTCGCCATAAAGTTGTTGGTACCATGCAGCAATTTGAAAAGCTCGCCAGACACGCTGTCCCGCAATGACGTTACATCGGCTAGTGAACAAGGAACATGCTTCCTGAACTTTGTTACTGAGGTTTTCTGCGAGTTGTTTCGCTTTCTGAGTTCCAGAGGCTCCAAAGGCGAGACTGGCAAACCTCTTTCGAGCCACTACAGGGGTGTTCTGGGAGGAGAATCTGTGTGTGTAGATCAAATACCGAGTCCATGCGAGCCGAAGCGCCGAACACACTCCCTCACTTGCCATGATTTCTTGAATATAGGACAACAATTACACCAGCAACAACATCTCGTCATGCAAAGTCGGTTGACCCCTCATCGACTCTTCTCCGTCACTCTTTGGTCACACACATGTTCCAACGACCTTGACAACGACTTCCGGTTGTGCTTCATCGATTTCTGTGTGGTTCAAGCAGAAAAAACTGCACAAATTATAAATTTGGTTTTAATAGCTTGTTCCGATTGTCCCTTACAACTGCTTAAAGTGACTTTAACAAGCATTAGACACTTCCGGACTATTGATAGCTTTGACCTTGCCCTTAATGTTCATCAATCTCGCCGATTATCGTGTTTAGCGAGATTTTAAACCTTAGCAACAACCCAGACAATAATGGCGTTGATTTCAGTAATCTGAGTGAGGAAAACAACAAATTAGATAGTCATTGCAGCCTTCGTCGAGGGTTGACGAGCTAACAATGGATCAGTTTGGAAGCCTCGACCTTGCGTAAGATCTTTGAAGTTGTAATTTTTCAAAGCTTGCCAGTTTTAATGGTACCGTTGACGTGTTTTGTGCCACTGCCAGGGAGCGCTTTCGTTGTGCATATGATAGTTCTGTGTATTTGGTCTGGCGAAAAATTTACTTTCTTTTTGCGAATAACCATCTTAAATTTATTTTGTTGCATAAATGAAGCCCAAAAAAGCGCTACATGTAACAACTGCTGCGTTAATGTTATCCCCCAGGGTTATCTCATGTCAGGAGAGGACGTGCTGAAGAATTAATGAAAGAATCAGTACATTATTAGTAGTTATCGTCAGATGTGGCTGTGATATCCACATTTATCAGTCACAATGTCGAGAAAGGAGGAATCATATCAGATCGAGGCGTAAGCTGAGATCTGATATGTTTTCGCCTTTTGAGACATTGTGACTGATAAATGTGGATATCACAGCCACATCTAACGATAACGAATTTATTGCGTTTTGTTTTGGACAGTTTCATGCATCCTTTTTCAAAATAAACAAGACAGGCTCTTCCGTAAACCTCCCGCCGGTAGCTGCTGAGGAGTCTTCTTTGGGATCACCTCAAGGACAAGGTCTCGGCCAACCCAGACTATGGCATACTGATGATACTCGTAGCATAGCCGCCGAATGGTACCGTAAACCAAGAATAGTGACGTAAGAGAATAGAATGTCGTCTTTTGATTTGGAATGTGACGTGTTTCTGAACTTCTTCTCGACAACTCGGATGGTCGTTTTCACTGAACGATGGACATTGAAATGATCAGAATTTCAGAGAATTGTCTTTTACTTTCACAGAACTGTCCGTGCTGAAAGACTTGCGATTATGTAACAATGCGTGAGTCGCAATGATCCAGGTAGGAATTATGCACAGTGAATGTGACCTCTTCCAGTCTCTCTCCCTTTCATTCCCTCTGTTTTCTTTATCGAGTCGTCAGGTCAGTTACGTTTTAATCTCAGGGCTGGTGCTGTGTAAACCATTGTGCCTGCAGACACCTTTGCTTCTATCAGGCATGGGAATTGTCCGCCGAACGGCGGATTTCCGCCGAATTTTTTTTTTGTTCCGCCGAAAATGCAAAAGTGTCCGCCGAAAAAATAAAGGGGGGGAGGCACACAAAAAAAGCACCGGTTACTTTGGCCTTTGCGCAAAATCCCGCGAAAACTTTCCGTACTTTGTTCACGCACTGCTACCGCCCGCCTCAGTTATTGAACTTTTATGTTTGAAAGTAAACCAGATTGCACAGATTGTGTTACAAGTTACATTTTCCTGTTTGTCTCAACAGATCAATTTTTTTTACAAATTTAAACCATGTAATACATGTATATAATTTTTTTCTTCAAAAAAGCAAAAATTGGTACATTTTTGTACTAAAAACTCTGATTCTAAAAACAGAATTTAATGGCAAACTTGGAGCTCAGATGACACCAGATTGCACCATCTGGGTTCTTTGGAGAAATTTTTTTTCCGGGGGTGCATGCCCCCGGACCCCCCTAGTAAGGCTAAGCGCTTCGCGCCGTCGACTTGACGCTTCGCGTCTTCAGTTATAAATTTTCCGCCTTTTTTACATTATTCAATTCCCATGCCTGTTCTATCTCGCTAGGGGTTGAAATCTCTTTCAAATTGTAGTCAAAGTTATCCAGTTCTCACAAGTGTCTGCTGCTTGTGTCTCTTGTTGTTTTTCTGCTAAATTGCCATTCAATGCAACCCCCGTCGGTAAGACTTCAGATCCAATTTCTGGGACACATGACTGCGTACAAAAGATTGGGCATGCTTTTATCTTTTTTGACCATTTGCCTTTTCGCTTGTTGTGTACTGCATTCTTCATCAAAGAATGTTTATGGGAAATATCTCGCTCCACTATTTTTGAAGTGACCTTCTAAAGATGGCGCCCATAAGGGATTAGTCACTTCCTGCGAGATATCACTTGGCTATGACGACTTCCTGCGATATATCAATTGATATAGGGTGCATGTTTGACCAATGGTTAGTTACAGTTTCGTCATGTGACCCGTAAAAACGCAATAAAACATTATATTGGGTCGTGAGTCCAATATTTCAGAGATCAGCTTTAAGTTTGAGTTTTACAGGTTAAACGGTAAACTATACTCACATTTGGCCTGCCAGTGTGAGTCTGTAATTTTGGTTGCCAGTGTGAGCCTGTGACATATCACAGCATGCCTAATTTTATTGTTAAGTTATGTTAATAATCATGTGCTTCAAAAGTTCAATCAGTGATACACTGATACTATAGTGAGTTTTCTTGACCATGTCTTTGATGATCTTGAATGTCATAGTATCGGACATTTCTGAACACCTGATGCCCACTCGCATGCATACAGCATTTGATTGACTGGCTGAAAATTGAAATAGTCTTGTTATATTTGTAATTCTTGTTATATTTGTAGTCTGTTTATTTTGAAACAGGTGGACACAGGGTTACGATGGCCAGGAGCTGTTTTACATCGACAACGACGTTGTATGCTACCAGTGCGGAAGGAACGTGAAAATCTTGCATGATAATGGCCAGCAGACTGTTTTTGCTTTCCGTGGCAATGGAGTGGGGCCATTCGCTGCACACAAGATCAACAAAAAGTTTGCCATTGCGGAGCGTTGCATCAAACCCAAGATCTTCATCTACCGCTACCCATTTATGGCAGAGCATGTTGTTCTTGAAGGTAATTTATTTATTTTTGTGTTTGATCGAAATAGTCTTTAATCAGAAGAAACAGTCTTTTTAAAAGGATGATATTTACACATTAACATGCTTCCATTTAAAACTTCGAGGTCTTCATTGGGGATTGACGCCCGACAAAAGCTAATTGAAGCCCGACGGAGCGAAGCGACAGAGGGCTTCAATTAGACTTTGGGAGGGCGTCAATCCACGATTAAGACCGAGAAGTTTCAAATGGAAGCATGTTAATGTTATTGTAATTCAATCTGACGACGATCTCTTTCCTGCTTTCATGCGGTTGTAAACAGACAGAATTGGTTCTGTTCTGTTCACACACTACTTTCAGTCCACCTACCTGCAAGGGTCAAGTCCCAAGAAATATGTCTCTGTATTCCTATCGTATCACTCTGCTCCTGTTTCGTTTTCTTTCACACACATTTTCCCTTCCTTTTTGATGGGTTTCTGGACAGCAAACTCAAAAACAAATTCTTTTCATCACAAAAGCGATCTTTGGAATTGAGTGACGTAGTCAGGAAGAATTCATGCATCAACTTACGTCACGTATTCGACGTCATCACTTCGCATACCTTATGGTCTCGGTATTTCGTTGGCCTTCATATTTCCTACTTGTGAAATGACCCTCAAAGCTAACCGAGACTAGTTGAGGCTGTATCAATGCGCCTCGCCAGCAGGTTGTTAATGGATTTTTTAGCGAGTGGTTATCGACAATCGTAATTCAATCAAGTTTGCGTTTTAATGAAACAGATCCTGTGATTGGTCAGAATGCCCCAACTCATTAAAAATTACCGGTCATTAATTGTCAATAACCACTTGCTAAAAATTCCATTAACAACCTGCTGGCGAGGCGCATTGATACAGCCTCAACTAGTCTTTGTTAGCTTTGAGGATCATTTTACAAGTAGGAAATATGAAGGCCAACGAAATACCGGATTTACTCCGGCACTTTTTACTTTTTGTTTTTCGCCAGGGGAGTGTTCGCACGTCTACGCTACGTTGTGTTACTCCCCATATTCTGGCAAGATTCCGGGAACTGCTTCAGCTTGCCACATGCTACCTCACTTTAGGCAGGCTATGGAAGCTAAGCAAGCACACATAGGGTCAGTCCCTCTGGCTTAGAAAGACTCTGCGGTATGTACGCCCATCTACGGTGAAGCTGCATGCCTCTTCTTTTCCGCCTTCTCGGATGAAGCTGCTAAGGCCACTATTTTTTTGCCTTAGCAGTGGAAACAAGTCAAGCTATTAAGGCATACTCAGCTTTTACGGTTTACGGAATCGCTCGCTTTCTCATAAGCTTTGGTTTGCCGACAGCTCGCCAGAATATGTCCATACTTGCTGGTCACTTTCTGACTCAGAAGTCTTTAGGGTCACTGAGTCACTGTCCGTAACCTCTCAGACGGAACTTTTCCGGTGAAGCCTACCTCTTCTGGTAGTGGCTTCTGTTAGTGACTTTCACTGCGCAACACAAAGGACTTGCAGGAATTCCTTAGGTTCAGCGTTTTCATTTTAAGAGGTTACGGAAAGAACTATATATGGACACCATCTTGTGGCTAAACTTAGGTTAGATGCGCAACTTTTTTTCCACTGGTCGACAAACACTTTTGTCATCATTTTCACGAGTTTTCATTCACAAACACCTGGGAAATAAATCTCATGTTCCCCATGCAATAACTCAAGGTGGTGAATGGGTTTGAGCTTTCAGGTGAAACGTGGATTGTCAAAGTAAAAGCCAATCAGGCTGATTGTTTGATGTGTGGAACCATCGCGGCTTTGGGTTTCTGTTTCCGAGGACAACGATTGTAAGCATTCACTCTCAAAGACCCAATCAATGTTGATAATTACCGCGGCGACTCATGGTCAATTTGCAACTTATCTCTGTAATCGCAAAATCCACAACAAAAAGTCATAAACACTTAAAAAGAAAAGAAATATGCTCAAGACTTAGTGAACTCACACGTATGATCGCAGCTCTGTACATTTTCAGACTGGAAGAAAAGCGTCAACGAGCTACGTTTGACGTCACATACAAGGTTGACGTGTTATCTCGAGCAACTGTGACGATGCTTTGTGGCCCGGAGTTGGATTCTAAAAATTCGTCTCCCTGTGGGTTATTGTGCATTTTGTTGCACAACCAAAATGATGACAAAAACGATGTTTGGTAGCTTGTCGTCAGACCAGCATTTTGTTGTTGGTCCTCGGGGAGCGTATCGCCTTTTGTCTCATATTTATCAACCGCGGCCTTCGGCCTTGGTCAATAAAGATGAAACAAAAGACGATATGGTCCCCTTGGACCAACAAAAAAGCTGGTCTGTCAACAAGCCAACAAACATCTTATAATGAATAAAGAAGCATCAGTTTCATAAAACTTTTTCATTTTTCATTGATAGTTTGGTGTGTAGATGATTCAACCTTATTTTTAGACAGCAAGTTTATTTATTTTGTACTGCTTTAAACAGCAGGTTTATTCATAATTTCTTACTGCTTTACACGGCAGATTTATTCCTCTCTTTTGCTTTCAGGTGGTGCAAAGATAGAGTTCCAGCAACTGGTGTTTTCAGCCAGTGACTATCTGTTGAGCCTGTCTGCGCTGCCAGAATTTGAAATGGTCTTGTGGTAAGTTGCACAACAATCTGGAGACAAAAAAGGAGTTTGAGACTTTATGCAGTGGAACTCTCTTTGTAAGACCTCTGAGAAAATGAGATCTTGAAAATGTGGGATTCTAATAAAAGGGGGGTACATTTAAAGAGACTATGAACAGAAACTCTGATAAAGCAAGGTCTCATGAGGGCTTGGATTTCTTAGCTTTTCGTCATAGCTGAGCAGCCCTGAAAGTCCAACAAATGGTGTACTCGCCTTTGGCTAGTGATTCTGAAAATTTACTAGCTAGAGAGCAAATTTTCCTAGCAAAACCAACAATTTGTTTCAGCACTTTACTCGCACTTGGCGAGTAGATGAATGTTTTTACTCGTCAGTTGCATGTTTCCATTCGCCATGGCGAGTAAAATACTTGCCTCTTTCAGGCCTGCTGAGGATTCAAGTATTTACAGTGAGTGGCGTGTGTTTCCATGGAACACTTAGTACTATGCCTCTCTTTTTCTCAGCAAAGTGTCATCTGCAGTACATGGGATTTCAGTGATGTCAATTGTACAAGTGTAATCAATCACCTCTGATTGCATGCACTGTGATATAGGCTTTCTTTCTTTATTTGGTGTTTAACGTCGTTTTCAACCACGAAGGTTATATCACGACGAGGGAAAGGGGGGAGATGGGATAGGGGAAAGGGGGGAGATGGGATAGAGCCACTTGTTAAGTGTTTCTTGTTCACAAAAGCACTAATCAAAAAATTGCTCCAGGGGCTTGCAACGTAGTACAATATATGACCTTACTGGGAGAATGCAAGTTTCCAGTACAAAGGACTAAACATTTCTTACATACTGCTTGACTAAAATCTTTACAAACATTGACTATATTCTATACAAGAACCACTTAACAAGGGTAATAAGTGAAGAATTTTATGGGTGAGAAAAGGAAAGTAAAAGGACTTTGGGGAGGCGGAAATAAAGAAACAAGAAAAAGATCCTAATTAGGTTCACGGCATCGAGAGTGATGCGACCTTCTCTCAGAAGTTAGTAGAGAAGGCTCCCCCATCCACCACCCGGGGGACGCGCCTCTACGCCAATTAGGGGGCGCGAGGTGATATAGGCTACAGACTGAATAGGTTTATCTTTCAAGAAAGAGTTTAAACACTATACAGTCTTCATTATCAAACTGATTCATTTGCAGGGACTATGAAAAGGGACACAAGATGACGTCAGTTACCATCTCCCCTGAAGCACCCACCAGCATCTCTTTCAACCCAGCCAATTGGCGGCAGATATGTGTGACCACCCAGACCTCTCTTACTGTCTGGAATATCGAGCAGAGCAACACAAAATACATTCTGCTGCCTCAGTGAGTATGGGCTTACAAAATGTGACTTTTTTCCCCCCTACCACTGTACTGTAGTAATTGCATGTGTATAAAGTGCTTTGTGGTTTCTTAAGTAGTTTTGCATCGTTTGGTTTTAGGGATAGGACAAGTCAGAATGTGAATTAAGTATGTTAATTAGGTGGTGCCTGCGATTAAAGGACACCATGTGGACCACGAGTGTCCCTTCATTACAGATGTCCTCTCATGGCATGTATATATTTTAGTCAAGGGACGGACAACATAAAGTGTCATTTATAGAAAGGTCAGTTCTTTTGCCAGAGGGGCCACTGCACATGTATGTAAACCAGTGGGCATGAATATATATATGAAAAGGAATAAACTCATAATTACTTTCATGTTATCAAATTCAATCCACTGTTTTGATGCTGAAAAGTTGTAGTGAACAGCATTGAGACTTGTATCGATGATAAGTATCAGTCTTGAATGAATATTTTGGTGACTTTATCTGCCATCCGCAATGAAAATGACTTCAAATTATTTCAAAAAGATGGAAGAATGGAGTTCCCTGCACTAAGAATATGAATTTGTTTGTTCAGTAGCTCATTTGTACTTTTCTTAGAAAGTGCAACTTATTTAGAATACTGCGTCGCAGGGCTTGTCATTGGGTAGCATTTTTTTGTTATTGTGTCTTTCTGGCTGCACATATTGTATAGGTCTGTTTATGTCACCTGACTTGAGACAACATATGTTGCAGGGAGGTAAAACTCCCACCGGAGGATAAGATTATGTACGAAGAAGATGAGAAGGATCAAGGTGTCAGCACACGTTGTTCCACTCGCATGTCTCGCTACACCATCAAAGTGCCTCGCACGGCCATAGCAGGGCTTATCGGTGACATGGCTGACCGTCTCAATGAGATACAGGATGAGACGGTGCGAGTCTCACCAGTCGCTCATGCATGGACGCCCACTGGTGACATCTTTGTCAGTGGTGATAAAGGTCATCTGCTGAAGGTGAGCATGCAGTTGTTGTTTTTGTTGCTGTTGTGCAGATGGTAAAGGTTTTTTAATTAGCTATAGAGTTGTGTCCACGTGTCTCTGTCGGCATGTAGGTTTAAATCATCCTGATATCATTCCTGTTCACTATATTTGATCAGGCCAAAAAAAAAAAGGTGTGTTTACGGTAACATAGGCCAAAAAAATAGGGTCGGTAGGTCGGGATTTTATTTTATTTTATTTTTTTTCCAAAAAACCATATATTTACGTTATTTTGCCAAAAAAACAAGATTTTTTTTTTTTTTTTTTTCCCAAATGCCAAAAAAAAAAAGTCTAGGGTCGCGCGAAAAAACTAGGGTCGGTCGGGTTACGGTAAACAGACCTTTTTTTTTTTTTTGGCCTCAGGTAAAAAGACAGTCGGATCTTCAACAAAGTTCTCTAATCAAAACTGCATGACTGTAGCTGGTGCAATTTTGTTTGACAAACTTTCCTATGTTAAAGAAATTCAAATATTGGACCCAAGATAAACATATATTACTTGAAGAGCATGTTTAGGAGCAATCTTTTATGTGTGTGTATATGTGCGTGTATCTGTGTGTGTGTGTGTGCGTGCGTGCATGCATGCATGTGTGCTCTAATAACATTCTGTCTGTGTTTAAGATGAAAAATTGCCCATCAAATTGCTAGAATTTGTTTCTTGTCGGAGAATTAACCCTGGAGTCTGATGATCGAGTTTTCAGAGATATTTTCCTCAGCCGCAGTCTGGTTTTGTTTTGAACAGGTGGACGGAGAGAGCTACAAGGCTCAGCCGCTGTACTACCCATCAATCGAAGATCCCTCCCTCTTCCGGCCCTTCAGCGGCATGTCCCGCCGTGACACTGACATACCTGCCAGAGGTGACTTGAGCTCTCCTCCTTTTGTCTGACTTTTTGCTGTACGGTAGTACAGTGGAACTCCCTTTAAGACCTCAAACAAAGTCTGCAAAGATCAGGTCTTAAAAGGGAGGGAGTCTTTATATTATATATATATTATATGGGGATAAATGTACACAAGTTTTGACCAGAAAGTCTGAGAAATCAGGGCCTTAAACGGGAGGAAGTCTTAAATTGGGGGGTCTTAAATGAGGAGTCCACTGTCCCTGGCATTGAGGCCCCTTCCATGACTGAACCACACTGTCCCTGGCATTGAGGCCCCTTCCATGACTGAACCACACTGTCCCTGGCATTGAGGTCCCTTCCATGACTGAACCACACTGTCCCTGGCATTGAGGCCCCTTCCATGACTGAACCACACTGTCCCTGGCATTGAGGCCCCTTCCGTGACTGAACCACACTGTCCCTGGCATTGAGGCCCCTTCCATGACTGAACCACACTGTCCCTGGCATTGAGGCCCCTTCCATGACTGAACCACACTGTCCCTGGCATTGAGGTCCCTTCCATGACTGAACCACACTGTCCCTGGCATTGAGGCCCCTTCCATGACTGAACCACACTGTCCCTGGCATTGAGGTCCCTTCCATGACTGAACCACACTGTCCCTGGCATTGAGGTCCCTTCCATGACTGAACCACACTGTCCCTGGCATTGAGGCCCCTTCCATGACTGAACCACACTGTCCCTGGCATTGAGGCCCCTTCCATGACTGAACCACACTGTCCGTGGCATTGAGGCCCCTTCCGTGACTGAACCACACTGTCCCTGGCATTGAGGCCCCTTCCATGACTGAACCACACTGTCCCTGGCATTAAGGCCGCTTCCATGACTGAACCACACTGTCCCTGGCATTGAGGCCCCTTCCATGACTGAACCACACTGTCCCTGGCATTGAGGCCCCTTCCATGACTGAACCACACTGTCCCTGGCATTGAGGTCCCTTCCATGACTGAACCACACTGTCCCTGGCATTGAGGCCCCTTCCATGACTGAACCACACTGTCCCTGGCATTGAGGCCCCTTCCATGACTGAACCACACTGTCCCTGGCATTGAGGCCCCTTCCATGACTGAACCACACTGTCCCTGGCATTGAGGCTCCTTCCGTGACTGAACCACACTGTCCCTGGCATTGAGGCCCCTTCCATGACTGAACCACACTGTCCCTAGCATTGAGGCCCCTTCCATGACTGAACCACACTGTCCCTGGCATTGAGGCCCCTTCCATGACTGAACCACACTGTCCCTGGCATTGAGGCCCCTTCCATGACTGAACCACACTGTCCCTGGCATTGAGGCCCCTTCCATGACTGAACCACACTGTCCCTGGCATTGAGGCCCCTTCCATGACTGAACCACACTGTCCCTGGCATTGAGGCCCCTTCCATGACTGAACGACACTGTCCCTGGCATTTGAGGCCCCTTCCATGACTGAACCACACTGTCCCTGGCATTTGAGGCCCCTTCCATGACTGAACGACACTGTCCCTGGCATTGAGGCCCCTTCCATGACTGAACCACACTGTCCCTGGCATTTGAGGCCCCTTCCATGACTGAACCACACTGTCCCTGGCATTGAGGCCCCTTCCATGACTGAACCACACTGTCCCTGGCATTGAGGCCCCTCTATGACTGAACCACACTGTCCCTGGCATTTGAGGCCCCTTCCATGACTGAACCACACTGTCCCTTTGGCTGGTCCCAAGGGTGTTCTTTCATTACAGGTATCACGGTGCTTTCTTTAAAAAAAAAAAGAGAAAAGAAAAAAAATACAAATTAAGTAGAAGTGCATTGCCAAGGCACTGCATACCCCCCCCCCCCCCCCCCCCCCCTCCCCCCCCCCCCCCCCCCCCCCCGCGAAGGACAAATCACCCCTCTCTCTCTCTCTCTCTCTCTCTCTCTCTCTCGCTCTCTCTCTCTTCTCTCTCTCTCTCTCTCTCTCTCTCTCTCTCTCTCTCTCTCTCTCTCTCACACACTCAAATACACATACTAACACACACATGCACACACAAACATCCACACAACTTCGCACACACACACACTCACATACACACGTGCGCGCGCGCAAAAACACGTACACACACACACTCATTTTTCATGCACACAAATCACACGCACATAGTCAGAGAGACACCCACACACCTTTACACACCCTTACACACACACAGGCGCTCTCTCTGTTTGCCTCTCTCCCTAATACACACACACACTCAGATAGGTTACACTCTCTTTTTTTCTCACTCTCTCTTTCTCTCTCTTACACACATGCACACATACTCGCGTGCGCACGCACGCACGCACACGCATACACACACACACTAACACACACACTTGTGCACTTAAACATGCACACACACGCGCCACGCGCACGAGAAAAAGGCCCGAGAGAGGGGTTGCCATCACGATCAGGCATGAAAATTCTCCGTATTTTCCGTATTTTCCGTATTTTTGAAAAAAATAAACCGTATTTTTTTTTAATTTCCGTATTTTTCCTTTTTTTTTTTTTTTTTTTAAATTTTTTTTTTTTTTTTTTTTTTTTTTTTTTCTTCCTAGTCACAGTTATAGTAAAATAGTTTTGGGGCCATGTTTGAATCCAATTTTAAGGCTCAGATAGCCCCAGATTGCACCAAATTGCACCCTTGAAAAAAAAAAATTCCGGGGGAGCATGCCCCCGGACCCCCCTAGAAGTCTTGGCGCTTCGCGCCTGCGAAACTTGGCGCTACGCGCCTGCAAAACTTGGCACTACGCGCCTTCGAATTTTTTTTTCAGTATTTTTTTTTTTTTCAGTTTTCATGCCTGACGATGCATTGACATAAAAACATCGTGACATCGTCTACCTGCGTGAGCATGATTCCTGCAGTCTCGGAACCCCAACAAAGCGGCCCCGGGTGGCGTTGGATCAAAAATCGAAGAATTGGTCGGCACCCACCGTATTTTAGTTAATATGTTCCCAATTGTTCGTGAACTTCCACCCCCAACTGTGGCCTGAGTTAGGGCACAAAGATTCCTTCTTTATCATGTATTATCGGCATGGACATTTCTCAAGTTGATTACAGTATAGCGTTTGTGGGATGGTAATGATAAATAAAATCAATTAAAGGTATGAAAGAAAAACAAACACACACACATAAATTCACAAGACAATGTCCTCTTTCTGTGATTAAAGACTGAAAAAAACGTTCATTATCTTCATTTTCAGAAGAAGATGATGAAGCTGTGCCGGGCAGAGGCTCATTGGATTGCCTTGGTCTGCACCGCCTGGGCCTGTTTGCTGCCGGCAAGGTAAGATAAATGTTCAACTGCCATTCAACAGAATTTCGTTTCTATGGTTGTTTCTGAAGTTTGAAATGAGTTGAAAGAGTTTGTGTTTTATCTGGTGCGTACATGTACTCTGCGCCAAGCGAGATTTGGCAGCAAAAATCTGTCCTTTCTTTTTAAAAATTAACAATAAGTTATATTAATGGCGCAGAAGGAGAAGCAGGGGAATTGAGAGAAAAAAAGAGTGTTTGAATGTATGTGTCTAAGCAAGATTTAACATGGCTAGCATACACACCATTGTCTGTGGCTTTTCCACAGAAGAGCTTCTTGCAATTGTTCACTGTATATGTGTGATGCATTAGGTAATGTCTGCCATTATTGACAGGACAGCGACTTGCAATTGTTCATCTTGTATTTTTGATGCCTACAGTAATGTCTGCCGTTGTTGACAGGACGGCATCCTGCGTCTGTTTGACATCCGGGGGGAGGAGCTGCGGATTATTAGCAGCCACAACCTGGACACCCCCGTCACCTCCATCACCTTCTCCTACGACTACTCCTCCCTTGCTCTCGGCTCTCCCCAGGTGAGTGAGTAGTGAGGGAATGAATGAGTCAGTGATTGTGTGAGTTAGAGTCATCGCATTACTGAGTGATTGAGAGTAGTGACGGAATGAGTCAGTGATTGTGTGAGTTAGAGTCATCGTATTACTGAGTGATTGAGAGTAGTGAGGGAATGAGTCAGTGATTGTGTGAGTTGGAGTCATCGTATTACTGAGTGATTGAGAGTAGTGAGGGAATGAATGAGTCAGTGATTGTGTGAGTTAGAGTGATCGCATTACTGAGTGATTGAGAGTAGTGAGGGAATGAATGAGTCAGTGATTGTGTGAGTTAGAGTGATCGCATTACTGAGTGATTGAGAGTAGTGAGGGAATGAATGAGTCAGTGATTGTGTGAGTTAGAGTCATCGCATTACTGAGTGATTGAGAGTAGTGAGGGAATGAATGAGTCAGTGATTGTGTGAGTTAGAGTGATCGCATTACTGAGTGATTGAGAGTACGTAGTGAGGGAATGAATGAGTCAGTGATTGTGTGAGTTAGAGTGATCGCATTACTGAGTGATTGAGAGTAGTGAGGGAATGAATGAGTCAGTGATTGTGTGAGTTAGAGTGATCGCATTACTGAGTGATTGAGAGTAGTGAGGGAATGAATGAGTCAGTGATTGTGTGAGTTAGAGTGATCGCATTACTGAGTGATTGAGAGTAGTGAGGGAATGAATGAGTCAGTGATTGTGTGAGTTAGAGTGATCGCATTACTGAGTGATTGAGAGTAGTGAGGGAATGAATGAGTCAGTGATTGTGTGAGTTAGAGTCATCGCATTACTGAGTGATTGAGAGTAGTGAGGGAATGAATGAGTCAGTGATTGTGTGAGTTAGAGTGATCGCATTACTGAGTGATTGAGAGTAGTGAGGGAATGAATGAGTCAGTGATTGTGTGAGTTAGAGTGATCGCATTACTGAGTGATTGAGAGTAGTGAGGGAATGAATGAGTCAGTGATTGTGTGAGTTAGAGTCATCGCATTACTGAGTGATTGAGAGTAGTGAGGGAATGAATGAGTCAGTGATTGTGTGAGTTAGAGTGATCGCATTACTGAGTGATTGAGAGTAGTGAGGGAATGAATGAGTCAGTGATTGTGTGAGTTAGAGTGATCGCATTACTGAGTGATTGAGAGTAGTGAGGGAATGAATGAGTCAGTGATTGTGTGAGTTAGAGTGATCGCATTACTGAGTGATTGAGAGTAGTGAGGGAATGAATGAGTCAGTGATTGTGTGAGTTAGAGTGATGGCATTACTCAGTGATTGAGAGTAGCGAGTGAGTGAGTAACTGTTAGTGAGGGAGTGCATGAGTGAATGCATGCGTGAGCGCACGAGTGATTGAGTTATTGAGTGAGTAAGTAGTGAGTGAATGTGTTATTGAGTGAGGGAGTGAGAAAGCAAGCAAGCGCGTTAGCAAGCAAATAACGGAGGGACAGAGTGAGTAATTATATTTGATCAGTGAGCGAGTGTGCAGGTGAAGCAGTACGGGGATTGCAAAACGCATGTCATTCAGGAAGATGTTGAAGAAAAAAGCGAACATTGTTAGGACAGAGACTAACAAAAAGTGTGTTGTTCCACTGCCATAAAGGTCCTACTTTGACAAGTCTTGTTCGGTTTCTATAGATTGTGGACAACATTAAACGAATCAGTTGGAATGAAAATAACCTTGTTCTTGACCACTCATTGCTTTCAGGGCTCTATCATGACGATGGCAATGAACGACGTCCGAAGTCTTCAAGTTCTGGCTGACGTTCACTTTGGAGAGTACATTGGGATAGGTGTTCTTGCCGCCAGTGCCAATGTGTGCGTGGTAAGTATACTGTGATGTTAGCATTATGAGATAAATTTAGAAAAATCGGCGGAAGATTGCCTGCAGTTTTGCTGTTATATTGAGAGCATGTATTTTAATTGGTTTTTTTTTGTTTTTTGTTTTTTTTTGTTTTGTTTGTATTTGCCAAGCACATCATTGTTACGGATGCATGTTACTGATTAAAAGCCCCACAATGTATTTTAATTGCTATTTTATGAAGGTAGACATGAAAAAGGTTTATGTTTTGTGTTTGTGATATGTTTTTCAGAGTGCCCGGTCCGATGGCATGATGCAGGCCTGGTCCATAGACAAAGGACTTCTGCTCTCATCGCTGGCTTTGGGAGAACCGGTGGGTAATGTTTTATAGAAGTTGTTCTTCCTTCATTTGGTTCCTAAAGTCTTTTCTCCATGTGTTTGAGCTTTTAATCTGTTCTTATTTACCTCCTACTTCTAGTTGCATGCTTTCTGCACAATTGCCACTACATCGTCTTATAACTCAGAACTCATTGATTTCATTTGATGATGAACTGGTACAGCGGAACTCCTGTTTTAAGTCCCCTGAGTTAAGTCCCCTGAGTTAAGTCCCCTGAGTCAAGTCCCCTGAGTTAAGTCCCCTGATTTAAGACTCCCTCTCTATTAAGACCCTGTTTTCTCAGATTTTGTGTTCGTGACATCTAAGTTTACCCCCATTTTAAGACTCCCTCCTTGTGATGATAATAATTAAATCTTGTATCGTGCAACTCACAGAATAAGTCTGTGCGGTGTGAGTCGCATGATGCATGCTTTCATTATAATGATCGTCATGGCAGAGGCCAGCTCACATCAGATCACATCACATCACATCACATCAAACCGGTACAGTAACATTACAAAAATGACACTGAGTGCTGTCCTGTTGCAGGCAAGTTGTTTGGCGTGCAGTCCCCTGGCTCACTTTGCTGTGGTGGGCAGTGTTGGAGGACAGGTGTTCTTTGTGGATTTCACCAACGTGGACCGCCCCAGGATCGTTCAACGAGTGCGCTTCTATGACGGTGCCGTCAAAACTCTTGTGTGAGTGCTAGTTTTTGAACGATCATGAACTGCCTTGTATTATTTCTGTATGAACAGATTCAGCTCAGTGTAATTTTACTGTTGCGTTTTGTTCCCCCCAGTGCATGGCTTGCATCATTCAAGGAACAGAAATCAGTGACCATTGAAATTTGTTGTAGTTTTGAGTTGGTAAACAATGTGTATGCCTTACAGAGATAATTACCTAAGCAATTCCTTCCCCAAAACAACAACTGGAACAACAGCAAAAACAAACAAACAAACAACAATGGTTATTTTTGCTAAATGTAGTGTGTGACTTTCTGCACAGAATTAGGAATTGTCTGTGGTGGTTGAACATTTAGAGAATAAGAATGTTGTTGAGATCATCTTCTGCGTGCCCCCAGTGAACTTGGTTATTGCTCGGGGCAAAGGGACAAGTAAAATCAATAATCAATCACCATTACAATGGTACCCCCCTTTTAAGACCATGTATTTTCAGATGTTCTCTTCATTACCTCTGTAAATTTACCCCCATTTTAAGATTCCCTTCTTTTCAAGACCTGATTGAAAATGTTCAGATTTTTGAAGGACCTAAAAGGGGGGCTCCACTGTAGGAGGAGGATAAGGAGGAGGATAAGGAGGAGGATAAGGAGGAGGATAAGGAGGAGGATAAGGAGGAGGATAAGGATAATATTTTATATAGTCCTGTGAGGTTACCCTCATGGAAATTCGGGCTGCTTTCTCCCTGGGGAAAGCGAGCTGCCATACAGTATACGGCACTACCCATATTTTTGTTTCCCGCATGCGTGTATTCATGTTTCCAAGCCCTGAGACTTTCGCTGTGAACTTGGGTTCGATCTTTATCGTGCGCTTGCGTGCACACGGGGGTGTTCGGCCACCGAGGAGAGTCTGCACAAAGTTGACTCTGGGAAATAAATCCCTCGCCGAACGTGGGGATCGAACCCACGCCGATAGCGACAACTGGTTTTGAAGCCAGCGCCGCTACCGACTGAGCTATTTCCCCGCCCTGTATTAGAATGTATTGCAATGTTTTCTTCAATATTGATTGCAATGTATTGTTTGATAAGGATATCATATTTATCTGATTGTTGTCACACAGGTTTGATCAGGACGGCATGTATCTGGTTGTTGGCGGGGACGACAAGAATGTATTTGTGATTGATGGCCGCCCATCATCCAACTTTGTTTGCCTGGGATTCACTGGTCAGTTTGTGATTGTGTGTGTGTGTGTGTGTGTGTGTGTGTGTGTGTGTGTGTCTGTGTCTGTGTCTGTGTGTGTCTGTGTCTGTGTCTGTGCGTGCATGCTTGCTTGTATGGGTACGTGCATGTGTGTGTGAGCATGTGTGTCTGTGTTAAATAGTGTGCATTAAATTACATATTCTTACTGCAGTTCTCATAAATGCATTGACTTCAATCTCACATGCTAGATGTCAAAACACTACTCAAATTACCTGCCCTTGAAAGGGTGGTAACCAAGCTTAAAAAAAAAAAATAAAATAAAAAAAATAACAAAATAAAAATTCCTGCGCTTTAAGAACTGTACCCACAGAATACGCGCGATATAAGCCTCATATTGATTGATTGATTGATAAAAAACAGATGCCATAGCCGTTGCTGTGCCCTGAACTTACTTGGTTACCTATAACCCCCCGCGCACCACGTGAGCGCCGGCATCCGGAATAATCATTCTCGACTTTCGACGACACACGTCAGACGTGCGGAATTCGACTGCTCACTTGGCTTTCCCTAGCCCTCGTCTTTGTGACGATACGGGCTTGGGGGGGCCTTTAACTGTTCGCCTTTCTTTTGGTGAGACCTGTCCTTTTTATTGAATTGAATTTTTGTTGGTTAGCTGCTTGTTTACAGCCGCTTCAGAAATTTACTTTTCTGGTGGACTACGTTTTTCGGCCATTTACAAGATGGCCGATAGCAAGCAGTAATTTAGTGCGAGGCAGGAAGTGAATAAGGCTGCTAGCCCTATTTAGAAACCTCTGTGCGGGTCTTCGACCCTTCGAGTAGTACTTCTTTTGTATTAGCTATTCGTGCGGATAAGGTTTTGTTTTTTCTTCCCAGCCCGCCTCTCCTCTTAAGGAGAACCATTCGATGTCTTCCACTTTCGGGGGACTTTCTACATTAAAATTAAAGCAGATCTAGGGACTTGTGCACATGCACGATGAAATATGTGTTTATTTCTCAGCTGTTTCAGGCACGATCGGCCCGCCCACTGTGACGGCGTACTCCTGGGCAGCTTGGCATCGTGGTCTGGTGCAAATGGCCAGTTCTGTTCCGCCCTTTCTTGCCTCTGGTGGCTCTGGGTTGTTCACGAGCACCCTCTCCTTTCAGGAGGGGGGGGGGGGGGCCTGCTCCCTTCCTGCCTCTGACCACTCTGATTACCTCCTGTATTTCTCAGTGTGTTGGGGGATGGGGGGGAGGGGGGGGGTGTTCCCCGGGGGGGGGGGGGGGGGAGTGTTCCCTCTTCGCACCATGGTCTGGTGCAAATGGCCAGTTCGGTTCAGCCCTTTCTGCCTCTGGTAGTACTGGGTTGTTCACGAGCACTCTCTCCGTTGTGAGAGGGGGCCTGCTCCCCGCCTGTCTCTGCCCGCTCTCCTTGCTTTTAGCACAGCTGAGTCGGGCATGCAGCCCCCTTACCGTTTGGAAGGGGGAGTGGG
Organism: Littorina saxatilis; assembly: GCF_037325665.1. Taxonomy (NCBI): domain Eukaryota; kingdom Metazoa; phylum Mollusca; class Gastropoda; order Littorinimorpha; family Littorinidae; genus Littorina; species Littorina saxatilis. Next base: position 2,754,359 of record NC_090256.1, on the reverse strand, counting down.
GGGGCACGGTAATTCACAGCCTGGGCTGGTTCCCACTCTGCCTCAATGGGGGCAGGGGGCTGTGTCAGTGGCCCACCCTTTCCCGCCCTCTGGGCAGGATCAGGTGGGCACTGTTGGACTGTCCTCTCAGTCTATACCGCTATTGTCCTCGGCCGGCAACCGCCCCCCCCCCCCCCCCCCTCGGGTGAGTGGGCGGTGGGGCTACAGGACTTCAGCCTGGGCTTGTTCCCACTCTGCCTCAATGGGGGCAGGGGGCTGTGTCAGTGGTCCACCCTTTCCCGCCCTCTGGGCGGGATCGGGTGGGCGCTGTTGGACTGTCTTCTCAGTCTATGCCGCTATTGTCCTCGCCCGGCAACCGCCCCCCTCCCCCCTCGGAGTGGGTGGGCGGTGGGACTACAAGACTCCAGCAGGTGGACGGGTGGGGGTGGCCATGTTTGGTCTCGTCTCTCACTCCGTCTTACCCCTCTCGGGGGTCGTTTTTCTGCTGTGACGGGCCACCTCCCTCCCCACGTTGGTGGTGGGGTGGCTCAAACTAGTCAGACTGGTTTTGTTGACTGGGGCCAGCCTCCCGCACAGCGGTTGGGGAACAATGGGCCTGTCTCGGCTTTGTTCAGTGCCCAGACCACTTCTTTTTCTCTATTGGTTTGTTTGTTTGTTTGCTTAACGCCCAGCCAACCACTAAGGGCCGTATCAGGGCGGTGCTGCTTTGACATATAATGTGCGCCACACACAAGACAGAAGTCGCAGCACAGGCTTCATGTCTCACCCAGTCACATTATTCTGACACCGGACCAACCAGTCCTAGCACTAAGCCCATAATGCCAGACGCCAGGCGGAGCAGCCACTAGATTGCCAATTTTAAAGTCTTAGGTATGACCCGGCCGGGGTTCGAACCCACGACCTCCCGATCACGGGGCGGACGAAACCCAAAAATACCACTAGGCCAACCGTGCCGGTCTTCTCTATTGGTGCAGAAGAAGGTGGACTGGAGCGTCAAGTCTAGGAATTTTATTCAGACTTTAGCTTTGCCAAGGGCAACGTTCCCGATTCTGTCGGAGTTTGTTGCCTTGTTGCCCAAACAACCCTCAGCAAAAGAGGGAGGTCGACTCTGAGTCTTCTCTCCCCTCTCTGGAGGAGATGGGTAGGCTTGATCTGTCAGACCTCTTCTTTCCACTCGGACGCTTCTCTAACTAAAGGGAAAGCTCACAGCGGGCGGGCTTGGCTGTCCGCTCTCGGCTTTGTCTGGTATAACAAAGAAAGGCTCACAGCGGGCGGGCTTGACTGACCGGTCTCGGTTTTGTCTCGTATCCCCGTTCGCCCTCCTTCTCGGCAGGGCGCTGTACCAAATACCCACCCTTCTCCCCCCTCTCGGCAGGTTAGCGGTGTGGTTTGTTGGGCAGACAAAGCTCGCTTTCACTCGCACTCTTGGCATGCATATCAATTGGAGTTTTAGTGCGCTGCCTCCCCCGTCTCCCCGCCTTGGTGTTTTGACGCAGCGGCGGGTGGGGATTAGGACTCAGTTGTGCAGGAGCAAGAGTGGTAGCGCTGCCTACTGCTGGTAGGCTCGCTATGCAAGGGTGGCTGTTGGGGCAGCTTAATATTTCCCGGAGGGGGTGGAGGATTCAGAGCATGGTGTCTCTCTTCCCCCTCTCTGTCGCGGATGACCTTAGGTCTACGGGCTGACTCGCAATCTTTTTGATTTGTTGGGTCTCCTGTGATTGCCTACCTCATGTTGCAGCCTTTGGCTTGACCCACACCTCAGGGTAGTGGTCTCCAGCCTACACCTTTCCTGCTGCTTCATGCACATGGTCCCGCTCCTACTTCTGCTAGCCAGTGGCTGGTTTCTAGGTTCGGGATACTTCGTTCTCACTTTTAGTGCAGAAGAAGATATAGTTGGAATGTCAAGTCTCGGAATCTAATCCAGATTTTTTTGTTGCCACGGTCTAGCTTTCGTGTTCCAGTGGAGCTAGTTTTGTTGCTTCACAAACAGACCACAGAGAGAGAGGGTGTTTTGGCAGTGTGCCCACACTGTCTTCACCTGGTGTGATCTCCTTCTTTTGCAAGGGTTCGTTGTCACACCTGCTACAGGAAGGAAGGGACAGGCATTGGTTTTTTTTGTTTGTTATACCCTACTCGGAAGCCTCAGTCTTACCCTTCTTTCAAGGTCAAGTAGCAGCGCATTATAATGCTCTCCCGGTCACAAAGTGGGGTTTCGATTCAGTGACTCCTCCCTCTCCTCTCTGGAGGAGGTGGGATGGCATGGTTTGGAGTTTTCAGCTTTTGCTGAGATTTTCCTCTGTGCTCTCACACGAGCCTGCCTTATGCATCCTGCAGACAGGAAGTGGCTCCGTTTCTGCTGGAGGCACCAGCTAGTGGTGTTTTCAGTTCAGGGCTCGGCCCTTCAGACTGTTGCTGTCTCCATGGATTTTTATCATGGTGGGCAGTCAGTTGGGTGTTCTGATTAGACAGAGAGGTATCCGTCTCTGGGCGTACCTTGGTGGCTGGTTGTTCTTGTATCAGAGTCATCAGCTTGCCAGCTGCACATTCAGATCGTGTTGAACCAGGCTCTTTTCCTGGGGTTCTCAGTAAACCAGGCAAAATCCGAGCTGTCCCCATTCCCAGAGTTTTTTCTACCTGGGCATGTCGTTCGACACTTTCTCTTGGAAGGTTCGTCCTTCACAGGAGAGGATAGAGCGTCTCTTATCACTGCCAGGCTGGCATGGCAGAAGACCTCTGCGAGGCCTTTGCCTCGATCCTCTGGCAGATAGAATTGGTGGCCATGCTGTTCCCTCTAGGGCGTTACCCTAGCTTTGCCCCCTCCGGACTTAGACCACTTCATGGATGCGTCTCTGTCCGGATGGGGAGCCTACATTGGCAATCACAGTCTTGGGGCTGTGGACGTAGACTCAACTTCTTTGGCATCTCAATTGCCTGGAGTTAGGAGCAGTAGCTCGGGTCAGTCTACTAGCCTTTCTCTTTGGCTATATGCAGGCATGTCCGGTTGCATACGGACAATACTTCTGTTGCTGTCTATGTGGACAACCGGGGAGGAGCAAGTTCTCGCTCCCTGTCAGACAGAGTTTACGGGATTCTGAGTTGGTGCCTTTCACACCAAATCAGTATCTCAGGGAAATATCTCCCCCGGCCGTCTCTATAATCGGGCCGACTCGCTCAGCAGGTCCTCTCAGGGCTTGCACACGGGTTGGGCCTTCTGCATACAGGGCTGGAGTTTGTGCTGTTTGTGTAACAGATCGTGGGTTATGACTCTGGTCTTGGTGCATGAAGCACATAGGTCCTCCACTTTCTCTGTGTATGCCCCTCATTGGCCTCCTTGGCCAATTGGTGTATAGAGCGGGGGGTGCAACTCCTTAGCGCCCCGCTCTCAATCCAGGTGGTTAATCACCTCTGTTTCTTATCGGCTCGGGGCAGCTTGGCCTCTTCTCTGAGGTTCAGGCGTCTCGGCTATCTCAGCTAATTTGAAACAAATAGGCCTCTCTATCGATGTTCATGGCGCTTTTGCGGGCATGATCAAAGGACCTTGTTTTAAGAGGTTTAGAGGCGTACCCCTGTTCCTTTGTGGGATTTGTTTTTAGTTTTGGAATGGTGCGTTCTTTGGCATAGGACTTTGTTCCTCTTACTCTGGGCCTCAGCCCTGAAGGGCAGTGAGACCTATGCGCTATTGGGGATGTAGCCTTGGAACATATTAATTCAGTTTTCATGGCTTTTCGTCCAGATTTCCTTGAATCAGAAACTTGGTCAATCTTCTCTAGTATTTGATTCCCTCCTCTCGGGAGGATTCTCGCTCCGGGTGATTTGGATTTTCTAACTGTCTGGTTAGAGTCTTCAAATCCTTTCTAACTTGCGCTAATTAAAGTCAATTGGAACTAAGAGCCTTAAAGCTCATGTTCTTATCTCTTTACACTATGGGTGAAAGAGACTTCTCTTACTTGACTCTCACAAGAGGACAGTGCTATGAGTGGTGGTCTATTGAACACAGGGGGGGGGGGGGGGGTGGTTCATTCCTCTCTCTGTCCTTTACAGGGGTTCAGGAGTCCAGAGCTGGGGGGGTTCTTCTCTCTCTCTGTGGCATTCCAGTCGCTTAGGCGAAGTTTTGCCATCTTCTCTTTGGAGGTTTAATACCCTCCCATCCATCCCCGCTACTTAATTTCCTACGGGTTTTTGAGAAGTCTCGAATGATTATTCCGGATGCCGGCGCTCACGTGGCGCGCGGGGGGTTATGGGTAACCAAGTGGGTTCAGGGCATAGCAACGGCTATGGCGTCTGTTTTTTAGCTTGGTTACCACCCTTTCAAGGGCAAGTAATTTGAGTAGTGTTTCGACATCTAGCATGTGAGATTGAAGTTAATGCATTTATGAGAATTGGGTTATATTAATCAAATGAAAATTTATTATTGACATTTTCGATTTGTGTTTGTGAGTGTGTATATGTGCGCAGTACATATATCAGTGTTATACTTGCATTATTCACATACCCAATGTTTTATATTCAGCGTTGATTTAGAATCTGAACTATTTTCAACCAAGATTAAACACTGTATGTGGTCACAACCACTGTATGTGGTCACAACCAAGATTAAACACTGTATGTGGTCACAACCAAGATTAAACACTGTATGTGGTCACAACCCAGATTAAACACTGTATGTGGTCACAATCAAGATTAAACACTGTATGTGGTCACAACCAAGATTAAACAGTGTATGTGGTCACAACCCAGATTAAACACTGTATGTGGTCACAACCAAGATTAAACAGTGTATGTGGTCACAACCAAGATTAAACAGTGTATGTGGTCACAACCAAGATTAAACAGTGTATGTGGTCACAACCAAGATTAAACAGTGTATGTGGTCACAACCAAGATTAAACACTGTATGTGGTCACAACCAAGATTAAACAGTGTATGTGGTCACAACATGTGGATTAATGTGCATATGTACAGATGTGGGAGGGGAAGTGAAGAGCATCTCAGCCGTGACCAAGAGCACCATGGTGAGAGTGGCTGTGGCCGTCTACTCTGGCAACCACAAGAAGAACACTGCCGATCGCATCGTTCGCTTTGACATCACAGAAAACCTCATCAAAGGTAACTGCATGTTTAACGATCAGGTTTCTGGAGGGACGAAAGCACTGAGAAATGTACACAAGACCTTAGTGAGGTCAACTTGTTCTGAACATCTTAGTATCCCAGTACATTTAGAGAATAGGTCAAGGCAATCCCCCCCCCCCCCCCCCCCCCCTAAAAAAACCAAAAACATTAAACAAAGGGGGGTACTCACACACTCACATACTTATATACTGCTCATCAAAAGCTGAATACTGTGTGCTGTATGTCTTTTACTAATACATTTGGAAGAATGGACAGTTTAAGGGGAACTTAAAATTGTGAACATGCAGGACTCCCTTCGAGAAAAGTTTTCAGGTAGACAAAGTCGTACAAAATAGTCACATGGGTTGTAAATAAGAGACGGCCACAGATTACAAGAATCTATGGCACGTAATTAATAATTGATTTATGAAAAGTAGTCAAGATTTGTCCCTCTCTCTAGGTGCTGGAGTCTTAGTGCTAACTTGAGAGACTGTAGACAACAGTACGTGTTACAGTCTCCTCCTTCATGCCTCAATAGTTCATAGTATGAGAGACTGTAGACAACAGTACGTGTTACAGTCTCCTCCTTCATGCCTCAATAGTTCATAGTATGAGAGACTGTAGACAACAGTACGTGTTACAGTCTCCTCCTTCATGCCTCAATAGTTCATAGTATGAGAGACTGTAGACAACAGTGTTACAGTCTCCTCCTTCATGCCTCAATAGTTCATAGTATGAGAGACTGTAGACAACAGTATGTGTTACAGTCTCCTCCTTCATGCCTCAATAGTTCATAGTATGAGAGACTGTAGACAACAGTACGTGTTACAGTCTCTTCCTTCATGCCTCAATAGTTCATATTATGAGAGACTGTAGACAGCAGTACGTGTTACAGTCTCTTCCTTCATGCCTCAATAGTTCATATTATGAGAGACTGTAGACAGCAGTACGTGTTACAGTCTCAGCTCCTCCTTCATGCCTCAATAGTTGATAGTATGAGAGACTGTAGACAACAGTACGGGTTACAGTCTCCTCCTTCATGCCTCAATAGTTGATAGTATGAGAGACTGTAGACAACAGTACGGGTTACAGTCTCCTACTTCATGCCTCAATAGTTGATAGGATGAGGTGCTGTTGTCCCAAGCCATACACTTCAGTTTAGAACTGAAAAGTTGTGTGCATTCTTTTTTGTTTGTGTTGCATGTTTGCTCTTCCTGGTATGATATTTCGCAGATCGTGTACATGATGTCTTTGTGCTGTCTGATATTTTTAAGACCTGAAGTACAACTACTGAAGCATAAAGCAGGACTTTGAGAGCAGTGTGTGTGTGTGACTGTGACATGTTTGCTGTCTGGGGTATTTCTCAGAGCTGGAGTACAACTACTGAAGCATAAAGCAGGACTTTGAGAGCAGTGTGTGTGTGTGACTGTGACATGTTTGCTGTCTGGGTATTTCTCAGACCTGAAGGACAACTACGGAAGCATAAAGCAGGACTTCAAGTGTGAAGCCATCAACAAAGTGACCTTCTTCCTGTTGCACCCGTCGCTAGGAATCGCGCTGGGAGAGGGGGCGGTAGCCTACACCATTGGCTATGCCACCCGCAACATTCAGACCCTCGTCTTCCCCACTGAAATTCCAACGAAGGTCAGGTTAATGTGTGGGGGGGGGGGGTTAGGTGTGTGTGGGTGGTAGTGGTGGTTAGGTGTGTGTGTGGGGGGGGTGGTTAGGTGTGTGGGTGTGTGTGGGGGGTGGTGGTTAGGTGTGTGGGGGGGGGGTGGTGTTATTTGTGTGAGTGTGGGGGGGGTGGTTAGGTGTGTGTGGGGGGTGGTGGTTAGGTGTGTGTGTGTGTTTGGGGTGGTTAGGCATGTGAGGGGGGGTTAGGTGTGGGGAGGTGGTAAGGTGTGGGGGTGGGGGGGTTAGGTGGGGGTTGGGGGGTGGTTAGGTGTGTGTGTGTGAGGGGGTGGTAGTGGTTAGGTGTGTGTGTGGGAGGGGGGTGGTTAGGTGGGGGTGGGGGGTGGTTAGGTGTGTGTGTGAGGGGGTGGTAGTGGTTAGGTGTGTGTGTGGGAGGGGGGTGGTGATGGTTAGATGGGGGGGGGGGGGGGGCGGTGGTGGTTAGGTTGGGATAAGTGGATTTATTTGTAATGGCATTAAGAATATCTAAATCTTTCTCTTTCCCTATTCAGTGATTCATTAAGAATTTGTAAGAACCAGTAATTTCAATTTGCTGCCTGATTTTGAAACATTTTTGAAAAATAAAACCCTGTATAGGTGTATTAAATCAGTATTTGTCCTCCCTTGCCACCACCAGAAAGATGCCCCAGAACTGTACCTATCACCAGAGTCCAGTTTCACTGGTCACCAGCTACTCGGCGGTGAGGTCCTGCTGTCATCGCACCTCAAGTGGCTGGCTTCCTACGCCCCTGATGGAATACTTATGCTGAGAACCATTGGTAGCATGGTGGGTGTAGCCGTTTATCAGGGTGTGTTTTTGAAAGAAAGTGCACTCTTTGTGTAATTGAAGTTCCGGAGAGAGAGAGTGTGAGAGAGAGAGAGAGAGAGAGAGAGAGAGAGAGAGAGAGAGAGAGAGAGAGAGAGAGAGAGAGAGAGAGAGAGAGAGAGAGAGAGAGAGAGAGAGAGAGAGAGAGAGGAGAGAGAGAGAGAGAGAGAGAGAGAGAGAGGGGGGGGAGGGGAGGGAGGGGGAATGAGGCAGGGAGAGAGAGAGAGAGAGTGTGTGTTTGTGGGTAAATGGTGCAGTGGTGGTTAGACCATGTGAACCTATGCAGCATGCTTACTGAATGGAAATAAACTTGGCCAAAAAATTATTGCAAGATATTTCAAACCCAAATTAAAGCATTAATTCCCGTGTCATTTCATTAAAACTGTATATGCCAGTTAAGGCCGTTCACTTAACCTTCAGGATCACGTTTTGGATTAAATGTTTCTTTTATAGGGATGACGTGATGGCCGCTCAATTAAGGGTACCCTCAAAATCGACCAGACAAAAACAGAAGGACCGAATGAAAAATCGACAAAATATCACAATAGGCAAAACTTTGCAACTTTGACATACGAGAAGAAAGTCAAACCAATTATCTAACCTGAAAAGATTGGGTTTTTTGCTACCTTGCGTATTTCGTGTGCTATGCTATTCCTAATGATGCAGGTCAAGAGCGGTCAAAAACCGGACTTTTTGCGTCATTTTATAGGGGTATCATGACAAAAAAGGCTGCACTTTAGCAATGACTTAGTGGATTGCTTTGGAACTTTGAGAATATTTTACCAACATACTAGAGATACTTCGTGCGAAATTATGTGTTGTTGCAGTTATTTGTTAAAATGTTATGCAATTTTTCTAAAGAATATTTTAAACTCGTCATAGGATTGTTCACTTGGGTTAAAAAAATTCATGACTTTGCGTGTCTTTAGAAAAATGATTGATACACACACTGCGAAAGTTTTATGTGCGTATAAGCAGTGACGCAAATTTGCTGGGCCTGTAAACACGCTTGATATTTAACCCCTTCACTGCCACAGTATAACAGCATTTTGGTATTGCTGTGTGCCAGGGCAAATTTCGCTTTCTTCGGTAGGTTCACTAATCTGTTCACTGCTCAATCATTTATTGAGATATCTCTTAGATCTTTGGCATGTGGTTTGCTTACACCCTTGGCTATTATCTAATAACATGATCATTGGACTTTGTTTGTGATTGTTATAGTAAAAATCGATATAATGACCATTTTTGTCAAAAATTACAGTTTCCAAACTTTCACACACACACTGCAGCACGTAAAACCGCAGAAAACACAGCTAAAACTGGTGTCAAACATCAGGTACTCACATTACAGCCCATAACAATATTCTTCTGTGTGGTAATCCATAAATCACTTCTTGTAGAGCTTCCAGAACACTGTATCATTTGAAAACAGGTCTACGAGTTGATGTCCGACTTTCGGCTGCCAATTTGAATCTTATAGATTGGAAAAAACTTCTAGAAATGTTTTTACCACGTGGTACTGACTTATCTGAACGGTCAATGGGAAAGAACTGTGTTTAAACCCCTACAAGAAGTTGGACAGTGGTTACCTCCCATTTAGTTTTCACAAATGTCCTGAAAAGTGCTGATGTAAATGCCATGTACCTATAGTACGTGCATGGGCGTATGACAAACCAAACATGACCACGTATCTAGTACGTGCTGGGCAGTGAAGGGGTTAAGCGATGATTCTGGTGCCACAGCGATGCCCAACCAAGCGTGACCGTAGCATGTTTTCAGAGGCACGCAGCGATAACAGCTGTCAGAGCAAAACAGCGTGAACGTTCCATTTTGTTCTCATGTGTTTGCATGACTAGCAAATTGACGCCAGTAGCTACACGCAAATGAAACTTACACAAAATCTGTATCAATCATTTATCTGTAGACTTGCTAAGTCATTATTTTTTGGGACACAAGTGAACAATCCTATGACGAGTTTAACAACATTTTCCGAAACATTGTGTCACATATGAGTAAACAACCGTAACGATCCAAACTTTCGCATGAAGTATTTCTAGTATAGTGGTAACATATTCTGAAAGTTTCAAAGCAATCCACCAAGTCATTGCTAAAATATAGCTCTTTTTGACATGATACCCATGAAAATTGACGCAAAACGTCCCGTTTTTGACCGCTCTTGCGATCGACCACCTGCATCAGTAGGAATAGCATTGCAAGCGAAATACGCAAGGTAGCAAAATGAAACAATGTTTTCAGGGTAGATAATTGGTTTGACTTTCTTCTCGTATGTCAAAGCTGCAAAGTTTTGCGTATTGTGATTTTTTGTTGATTTTACAATTTCGTTCCTTTCGTTTTTGTGCGGTCGATTTTGAGGGTACCCTCACGTGATCCCTGTAAAAGAAATATTTAATCCAAAACGTGATCCTTAAGGTTAAGTGAACGGCCTTAACTGGCATATACAGTTTTAATGAAATGACACGGGAATTAATGCTTTAATTTGGGTTTGAAATTTGTTGCAATAATTTTTTGGCCAACTTTACTTTAAAAGAAAAGGATGACTGTATGTCTGTAATCAGTGAATCTTTCAGTCGCATAAAACTGGTGTAATACTAGATCTTTATGTCGCATAAAACTGGTGTAATACTAGATCTTTATGGATTAATGGAAAGACAATCAAAGAGAATGATGATCAAATTTTTCTTGTGAAACTGACATGATACGGGAACATTATGAATGAATGAAAATAATGTTTGCAGGATCGCACAGTGAGCATCTGTGCCCATGACTACAGAGCTGGAGGCATACGGTGCATGGCATTTTCTCACGACTGTCAGAGTGTCTTCACTACTGGCTATGACGGTGTTATCTGCTGCTACAAATGGAAGTGAGTTTTCATGAGAGAAAACACAGTTCTTCTGCTCTCGTGGCTTGAGCAAGGCCAAGTCAGAAGTGAACAGCTCTGAATGACTGGTTGACCATTTCTTCTTCTTCTGCGTTCATGAGCTGCAACTCCCATGTATGCTTGGTTTTTTTAGCACAAGCAGGGTTTTACGTGTATAACCTGACTCATTTAACTCTTCATGTCCTGAACACATTTCACTCTTCATGTCCTGAACACATTTCACTCTTCATGTCCTGAACACATTTAACTCTTCATGTCCTGAACACATTTCACACGCAAGCACAAGACCAAGTGCGCACAGAAAAGATCCTGTAATCCATGTCAGAGTTCGGTGGGTTATGGAAACACGAAAGTATCCAGCATGCTTCCTCCGAAAGCGGCGTATGGCTGCCTAAATGGCGGGGTAAAAACGGTCATACACGTAAACTTCCACTCGCGTAAAACACGAACTATTTCATGAATATGCATTCAATTTTCACAGTTCGATTGGGAAAAGCTTACTCTATGTGCCTGTACCAGTTTATTCTGTTTTTGTTGTTAATTATGCTGCATAATTTGGAATCGCGTCCATCACGTCCGTGTCACTTGACAAAAATTTCAACGGCCGAAAAGTCGCCAGTAATATTACCTATTACCGAAGAAACACTCGAAGCTTACATTTCAATGTCCAGTGATTGTCTGCTCCAAGTCCCAGCACTTGTTCTGCCACTAATTCGTCGATAATTAAATATACCCAAATTTGTCTTTACTGGCTGTATCGGCATCAACAGAGATGGTCGCAAAATCTCGGTGAAAAAAACCTCGATAAAAATCCGTTCCAAACTACTAAAATGTTCACCAAACGAACGAACCGCGGAGCAGCCATGTTCTTGTTTTCAAAGCAAGTGACCTAAATGTGGTTTTCAAGCACAGAAGAGCGCTTCCGTCCTGTGAGGTCATTCCTGAGTATAGTAACAAAGTCGTGCGGTATCGTGCGGTACAGGACATGAAGAGTTAATTTTCTGTCTTTTAAATATATAGAAGTAAATCACTGTACATTTCCAGTTAAGACGAGCACTGGGAAACACCTTCTTTTCACAGGGGGAGAGTGAACAAGCAAGGCTAAGTCAGGAGTGGAGAGCTCTGAATGACCGTTTGACCATTTCATTGACAGTATTTTCACATAAAAGTAAATGATCGTACATTTCCAGTAAAGACGAGCACTGAGAACACCTTCTTTCTTCTGTTCTCACAGCCTTTTGACAGGGGGAGGGCTAACAAGTAAAGCCAAGTCAGGAGTGGAGAGCTCCCGAAGCCGCAAGACTCTCACCTCGGAGATGACCGTTCTCCAGGATGACGTTCTCCAAGGGATGGACGTCTGGCAGCCCCCGGAACCCATGTCTCGCCCACCTTCCGCTTTGGACAAAGAGAGGAAGGTGAGTTGAGAGCTCTGGGATTTGTTTGTTTGCAGCGTTTACAGTGAATTAACCCACCTTTTAAGACAAAAAAAACCCTCTCAAAAAACCTGGTCTGAAAATGGAGGTAGTCTTATAATGGAAGTAAATCTATAGAGATTGTGATGAGAAAATGTGAGGTAGTCTTAAGATTGTGAAAAGAAAATGTGAGGTAGTCTTATAATGGAAGTAAATCTATAGAGATTGTGAAGAGAAAATGTGAGGTAGTCTTATAATGGAAGTAAATCTATAGAGATTGTGAAAAGAAAATGTGAGGTAGTCTTATAATGGAAGTAAATCTATAGAGATTGTGAAGAGAAAATGTGAGGTAGTCTTATAATGGAAGTAAATCTATAGAGATTGTGAAAAGAAAATGTGAGGTAGTCTTATAATGGAAGTAAATCTATAGAGATTGTGAAGAGAAAATGTGAGGTAGTCTTATAATGGAAGTCAATCTATAGAGATTGTGAAGAGAAAATGGAGGTAGTCTTATAATGGAAGTAAATCTATAGAGATTGTGAAGAGAAAATGTGAGGTAGCCTTATAATGGAAGTAAATCTATAGAGATTGTGAAGAGAAAATGGAGGTAGTCTTATAATGGAAGTAAATCTATAGAGATTGTGAAGAGAAAATGTGAGGTAGTCTTATAATGGAAGTAAATCTATAGAGATTGTGAAGAGAAAATGTGAGGTAGTCTTATAATGGAAGTAAATCTATAGAGATTGTGAAGAGAAAATGTGAGGTAGCCTTATAATGGAAGTACATCTATAGAGATTGTGAAGAGAAAATGGAGGTAGTCTTATAATGGAAGTCAATCTATAGAGATGGTGAAGAGAAAATGTGAGGTAGTCTTATAATGGAAGTCAATCTATAGAGATTGTGAAGAGAAAATGTGAGGTAGTCTTATAATGGAAGTCAATCTATAAGAGATTGTGAAGAGAAAATGTGAGGTAGTCTTATAATGGAAGTCAATCTATAGAGATTGTGAAGAGAAAATGTGAGGTAGTCTTATAATGGAAGTCAATCTATAGAGATTGTGAAGAGAAAATGTGAGGTAGTCTTATAATGGAAGTCAATCTATAGAGATTGTGAAGAGAAAATGGAGGTAGTCTTATAATGGAAGTACATCTATAAAGATTTTGAAGAGAAAATGTGAGGAAGCAGGTACGTCTTAAGGCAGGTTGCCTGCTCCTGTTTTGCTGAAGGCATTTATATGTTGCTGTGATGAAAATGAGTTTTTGGATTGATACTGGTTTCCGCTGTTTATAATTCTGCCAATTCCTGCTGAGTTTTATTTTACAAAGGCCACTACACACCTGATTTCAAAGACTTTGCTTGTATCTTCCACAATGTGCTGAGACTGTTACCCCATCTACTGTCTTTGTTATTCATTGTTATTGCTCATCGCAATTGAATATCACCCCTGAGGAAAGATGTGATCTCAAAGTGGTAATAATTATGATGATGAGACGATTATGGGGGAGTGTAAAGATCTGACTCACCGTCGTCTTGCCCATTAATTAAGCTGTGTTTGTTGTCTACATTTTTCTCTACGCAAGAAGCGCAAGAAGTTTGGCACAGTGAGTAAAACATGCATGAGAAGAGCAGTTTGAAGCTGCTGCACTACCGCAATACCCATGCAGCTGTCTAGATGGCCTTCAAGTGTATCTCCTTTAATTCTGCCTTTGAATTTTCCGTATTGTGATTCTGGTACACATATATGGATTAGTTATATATACCCAGTATCCAGATATTTTCCTTCCTTTCCAATCTGTTTTTTTGCAGAAGCATGGTGCACATTGTATTTTAGACCGACTTTTCTCTCGATCAGCATCTGGTTTGATCCCACAAATGCACAGATATTGTATGGATTAGTTGTCTTGGCTATATCCCAATTTTTGTTCTGTCCGATATGTCTTGCTGAGGTATATGCATGGCGCACATATCTTTTGAACAAACTTTTGTCTCAGCATCTGGTCATTGATGAATTGCAAATGCACACATTTATATGATATTTATATTTATGTACCCACATATATTTTATTATCCTTCTTTGAATTATATTCAGTAGTTTCTTTTGCAGCAGCATGGCATTTACATCTTACTAGATTTGTGTATTGGTTCAGTCTTGCAGCCTTTCTGCCAAGTTTATGGCTTAAATCAGAATCATTATTTTGTACAATATACTCTCTGCATGCTATGTGTAGTCAGTTTTCTCTTTGACTTTCCTTGTGCAACAGCAAATTTTATTTTATTTTTTAGATGATTCATAAATAGTCTGCCTTTTCTTCATTGTGGTAGCAGAGGAGAGATGTGTGTGTGTGTGTGTGTGTGTGTGTGTGTGTGTGTGTGTGTGTGTGTGTGTGTGTGTGTGTGTGTGTGTGTGTGTGTGTGTGTGTGTGTGTGTGTGTTTGTGTGTGTGTGTGTGTGTGTGTGTGTGTGTGTGTGTTTGTGTGTGTGTATGTGTGTGTGTGTGTGTGTGTTTGTGTGTGTATGTGTTTGTGTGTGAGTGTGTGTATGTGTGATGTGTGTGTGTGCGTATGTGTTTGTGTTTGTGTGTGTGTGTGCGTGTGTGTGTAGGAGTGTGTGCGTGTGTGTGTAGGAGTGTGGCATACATGCCTCTGGTGGTTAAACTTTGCACAAACGTTTAAATGCATTGAACTACGTTAAGTCATTTTCTGTGTCTTTCAGCCTGTTTTATTTCCATACTCATCTAAAATCACTGATGTTTCTTTCTTATAGATGTCTTATCATGTATACACATGTCAAACAAGGCGCAACATCAAATTTGATTTCTGCATTTGAAAATAGTTTGATTTTGTAAAAAAAAATCCTAAGAACATGCACCCGAACGACCAGTCTGCCACACTCACCTGACATTTGAAAGGAGGGTGCTGATGAGCACCCCCGTACAGTGGACCCCCCTTTTAAGACCCCCGTGTCATGGTGTACAGGGGAACATTTAGAATTGCATGTGCATATTTAGCTTTGCTCCTTTCATATTTTCTTCTTGTGTATGAATTGTACTGCTGAATTCCTACGGAAGACTTGCACAATAAATACAGTAATTGAGTGGGGTTGGTTGATCCCTACTGTGTACAGGCTTGAGGTTACACCTTTTCTTCCATTCTCTTGTTAAACAACAAACAACAAATCTGACATTTAAATTTGAGCTGAAGAAATTCACTTTTACACACTTACTGAAAAAGGAGAGAGAGAGAGAGAGAGAGAGAGAGAGAGAGAGAGAGAGAGAGAGAGAGAGAGAGAGAGAGAGAGAGAGAGAGAGAGAGAGAGAGAGAGAGAGAGAGAGAGAGAGAGAGAGAGAGAGAGAGAGAGAGAGAGAGAGAGAGAGAGAGAGAGAGAGAGAGAGAGAGAGAGAGAGAGAGAGAGAGAGAGAGAGAGAGAGAGAGAGAGAGAGAGAGAGAGAGAGAGAGAGAGAGAGAGAGAGAGAGAGAGAGAGAGTTTATGTATGAGGGTTATATGATATAAGCATGCATATCAGAATCTTGTGTGTGTGTGTATGTGTGTGTGCATGCGTGCATATCAGAATCTTAAATGTGTGTGAGTG
Source organism: Littorina saxatilis (assembly GCF_037325665.1). Lineage (NCBI taxonomy): Eukaryota > Metazoa > Mollusca > Gastropoda > Littorinimorpha > Littorinidae > Littorina > Littorina saxatilis. The sequence goes on along the minus strand of NC_090256.1, from coordinate 2,738,850 downwards.
TGTATGTGTGTGTTTGTGTGTGTGTATGTGTGTGTTTGTGTGTGTGTATGGGTAGATTTGGGTCCTTCTGTATCTTTGTGTGTATAAATGTGCACATGCGCTGTAAATGCACACATGCATAATAATAATGACATGACATTTTGTGTGGTACTAATTGCCTTATTCCTTGTTGCCAGGAGCGTGCAGAAGAGATGAAAAAGCAGGCTCTGGAGAGGGAGGAGATCTACAGAACACCAACACCAGAACCTTACGCCAACTGCACCTGGCTCGAAGAGAAAGAATTTGAGGTTTGTATAAATGGCAGTGATTTAATTAATTCTCTTCTCAAACTTATTCCGGAGGTGTTTTTCCCCCCCCCTGTTCTTTTTTGTTCAGGGATGTCTTTTAGCACCGTTTAGCATGTCGTTCATCGAATGTCGTAAAAAAATAAAAATAAATAAAATGACACCACTTCTTTCAAATCACTGAAAAAATGTGATGTCATTTCGATAGATTTCTGCCAAAGTTTCTGCCAAAGTTTCTGCCAAAGTTTCTGCCAAAGTAGGGGAAATAACATGGGAACATTGCCGAAACTTGTACGGCCATTTCTGCAAATTAGAAGAAGAACATAAATCAACATCCCTGTTCTTGATTGACAAGACTCTGATCACAAATGTGTCTAAAAAGGAGAGAATTACCCCCCCCCCCCCCACCCACCCCCAGTTTTCAGAGTAATTGTTGTAAAGTGTTTGTTGTCACTGTTTCTGAAATAGAGGAGTGTCTTTTTTTGAGGATTTGAGTATGACTTTAGTGTGCATTATTTGTGTGTTTGCAGGCTTTGCGAGAAGAGGAGAAGCAGTACGCAGACACCAAGAGAGGCCTCAGAGAACAGATCCGGGACATCCGCAAAACGGTCTGTTCATTATTGATGCTTTGCTTCTTTCTTGGATTGTTTGTTGCTGAACGTATCTGTCTGTCAGTTAAGAAATTAGGTTGGTAATATTGCCTGACCCTTTTAGTCAGCTTATTTTGGCCAGGACTGAAGAGTTTGCAATTTGTACAAGATAGAATTTTCCAAGTGTAGCTTTTTGCTTTTTGTGATTCAAACCTAAGTTCATTTTCTGTAAATGATCTCTTTTTACATTTAGTCAAGTTTTGACTAAATGTTTTAACATAGAGGGGGGAATCGAGACGAGGGTCGTGGTGTGTGTGTGTGTGTGTGGGTGTGTGTGTGTGTGTCTGTGTCTGTGTGTCTGTGTGTGTGTGTGTGTGTGTCTGTGTGTCTGTGTGTGTGTGTAGAGCGATTCAGACTAAACTACTGGACCAATCTTTATGAAATTTGACATGAGAGTTCCTGGGTATGATATCCCCGGACGTTGTTTTCTTTTTTTCGATAAATACCTTTGATGACGTCATATCCGGCTTTTTGTAAAAGTTGAGGCGGCACTGTCACACCTTCATTTTTCAATTAAATTGATTGAAATTTTGGCAAAGCAATCTTCGACAAAGGCCGGGGTTTGGTATTGCATTTCAGCTTGGTGGCTTAAAAACTAATGAGTGAGTTTGGTCATTAAAAATCGGAAACTTGTAATTAAAAGTATTTTTTTATTAAACGATCCAAAAACAATTTCATCTTATTCTTCGTCATTGTCTGATTCCAAAAACATTACCCGCTATTACGAGCTAGTCGTGTGACAGAGAGTTTTCTTGCACACGAGACTGTAGATGTTTCACGACGGCTTTAGCCGGAGTGAAACAGCAGCAGTCGAGTGTGCAAGAAAACTCTCTGTCACACGATTAGCTCGTAATGGCGATTATGTCTCACAGCTTCAACAGAGGAGAGAACAAACACGTTTTGCGTACTCACGCTTGATAAACCTAAACACAGGAGCAGCCATTGTGGAGAGATCTACTTTTTGACGAAAGTGACCGAACAACTATAAATGACGTCTCGGTATATGTGAATGACGTCACAGTCATCGTCACAGTCTGTATCTTTTGAAGCATCGCAATCTTCATGACGTCTTTCTGTGTCTGCATCCGCGAAATGTTTGTTCTTTCCGGGATCTTTGTCATCTATGTTCAGAACTCTGTCCTTATAGTGTCAGACTAACAGGCCTCCTGAGCGAGCCACTTTCCAAGGGCAGCTAAATTCGCGTATGGAAACAGTACTGTCGTCTGGGATGCCGTTTTCAGTATTCTGAGCGTTGAAGAATTTGTAAAGAGAAGAAACGATAACAGCAGGAGAAATAAAAGTCGTGTGTGCATTTTGGGGTTTTGGGGGGGACGATTTCGAGTTTGAATCCGTTCTTGCACATGCTCCAAAGCGTGTAACATACAATCTTGCACACGTTTGCTTTAGTAGTGGCAAAGAAGGAAAGCGTGTGACATATACATATGTTATATTTGGATTAAAAACAAGCTCTGAAAATTAAAAATATAAAAATTATGATCAAAATTAAGTTTCCGAAATCGTTTTAAAAACTATTTCATCTTATTCCTTGTGGGTTCCTGATTCCAAAAACATATAGATATGATATGTTTGGATTAAAAATACGCTCAGAAAGTTAAAACGAAGAGAGGTACAGTAAAGCGTGCTATGAAGCACAGCGCAACCGCTACCGCGCCAAACAGGCTCGTCACTTTCACTGCCTTTTGCACTAGCGGCGGACTACGTTCAGTTCCACAGCTTGACTAAATGTAGTAATTTTGCCTTACGCGACTTGTTTATTTGTTTGTCTGTCCACTGTCCACTTCAAATACTGCAAGGTGGATGTACTTGTGAATGTTGTCTTGTACTTGCATGTCTATAATGAAACGTTCCAATAACTAACTCTTCTTGTTTTCTTCATTATGTTATATAGTTTTAATCAGCGCTGATTATATACTGGAGAAACAACATTTACAGTCAATAATGCATGACAAATCTTATTTTGAATAAAAAATAACAAGAAAGTTTAATGTTCTTGGAACTTATGAATACATAATGCATGATATGTCTTCCCATGATTCAATAATGCATGATATGTCTTCCCATGATTCAATAATGCATGATATGTCTTCCCATGATTCAACAATGCATGCTATGTCTTCCCACGATTCAATAATGCATGACATGTCTTCTCACGATTCAATAATGCATGACATGTCTTCTCACGATTCAATAATGCATGACATGTCTTCTCACGATTCAATAATGCATGACATGTCTTCTCACGATTCAATAATGCATGACATGTCTTCTCACGATTCAATAATGCACGACATGTCTTCTCACGATTCAATAATGCATGACATGTCTTCCCACGATTCAATAATGCATGACATGTCTTCTCACGATTCAATAATGCATGACATGTCTTCTCACGATTCAACAATACATGACATGTCTTCTCACGATTCAATAATGCATGACATGTCTTCTCACGATTCAATAATGCATGACATGTCTTCTCACGATTCAACAATACATGACATGTCTTCTCACGATTCAATAATGCATGCTATGTCTTCCCACGATTCAACAATGCATGCTATGTCTTCCCACGATTCAATAATGCATGACATGTCTTCTCACGATTCAATAATGCATGACATGTCTTCTCACGATTCAATAATGCATGACATGTCTTCTCACGATTCAACAATACATGACATGTCTTCTCACGATTCAACAATGCATGCTATGTCTTCCCACGATTCAACAATGCATGCTATGTCTTCCCACGATTCAACAATGCATGCTATGTCTTCCCACGATTCAACAATACATGACATGTCTTCTCACGATTCAATAATGCATGACATGTCTTCCCACGATTCAATAATGCATGACATGTCTTCTCACGATTCAACAATACATGCTATGTCTTCCCACGATTCAACAATGCATGCTATGTCTTCCCACGATTCAACAATACATGACATGTCTTCTCACGATTCAATAATGCATGACATGTCTTCTCACGATTCAATAATGCATGACATGTCTTCCAACAATTCAATAATGCATGATATGTCTTCCAACAATTCAATAATGCATGATATGTCTTCCCATGATTCAATAATGCATGATATGTCTTCCCATGATTCAACAATGCATGCTATGTCTTCCCACGATTCAATAATGCATGCTATGTCTTCCCACGATTCAACAATACATGACATGTCTTCTCACGATTCAATAATGCATGATATGTCTTCCCACGATTCAATAATGCATAATATATTGTATTCTCATGATTCAATAATGCATGATATGTCTTCTCACGATTCATCGAAAATGCTGTACCACGTTTCAACAAGTTTGTGATGTTTGGCACTCGTAAACAGATCCAGGCAATGATGCAGAACAATGAGGAGCTGCCAGACATAGAAAAACTTGGCCGCCATGAGTTTGACCTTGACATTGACGAACAATCGCGGCTGCAGGCGGAGGGAGAGGCTGAAGTGGAAAGGGTGAGCTGATCTCGTATAATAATGTCGTTAAATTGGCATCAGCAGTGGACAAAACACTTCTTTAGCAAACATAGTTTGTGAAAATATGATTAGAAAAACAATTGTGCTGTAATGGTTGGATGTTGGTACAGTGAACCTGCCCTTGCCACCACCTCTCAAAAGCAACCAGGCACTTGCCCACGTCACAAATTAACGGCTATCCCAAGGATCTCAGACAAGTTTTTCTTAGATATAATTCCCCTTTTATAGCGACCACCTGTCTATAACGACCACATTTGGCTGGTCCATTGGCTCGTCCATTGGCTGGTTCATTGGGTGGTCCATTGGATGGTCCATTGGTGGGTCCATTGGTGGGTCCATTGACTGGTCCATTGGCGGGTCCATTGGGTGGTCCATTGGCGGGTCCACTGGCTGGTCCATTGGGTGGTCCACTGGCTGGTCCATTGGCTGGTCCATTGACTGGTCCATTGGCTGGTCATTCTAGACAGATTTGACTGTAATTGTTTGAGTTATACCTGTCCTTAACACTCATGGGGCCATCTGGTACAGAGCAGGTGACTCATCTAAATGGGAAGATTATGTGTACAACTTTTTTCAATCACCCAACCATATTGACAGCCGAACTCTGTCTTTAATATTGTGTGTGTCTGTTTTGCTATTGTACATCACTGTGAGCCCTTGGTAAAAGGGGCGATTAATAAGTGTTCATTATTATTATTACAGACATACGCACACACATACACACACACACACACACACACACACACACACACACACACAACACACACACACACACACACACACACACACACAACACACACACACACACACACACACACACACACACACACACACACACACACACACACACACACACACACACACACACACACACACACACACACACACACACACACACACAAACACACACACACACACACACACATACAAAGACACACAACACACAACACACACACACACACACACAACACACACACACAACACACAATCACAACACACAACACACAACACACACACACACACACACATGATTATTGAAATGTTACTTCCTTGCTGCAGGTGCGTGAAGAGATTGAGTTTGACAACCTGGCCAAGCGCTATTTGCGTGAGATGATCAAGCGCGAGTGCTGGGACAACATGCAGGTCAAGGGGCGCTCCATACAGGTTGGCACTTTTCTTCTTTTACTTTTTCATTTTTCTCCTTCACCTGCTTCGCAATCTCAGATCTGAACTCTTTTGTTATCTGTCGCAATCTTTTGTTGAGTAATTACCCATCTCCAAAATTAATTGGACAATGTCAAAAATGTATTTTAGTGTTCAGAAAAAATTAGTTTTTCTTGAACAGTGGGGCCTAACATCACAGGTACCACTGTTACTAGTGCATTGTTATTTGTAGGTAATAGTGTAAAGCGCAGAGAGCTCAGAATTATTCTGTTGTTTGCGCTATACACCTTAGCATGGAGAGCACATAATTATTTTATTATTGTTATTGTTGTACGCTCTGTGTGAAAACCTTTTCAGTGTGAACATCATATGTGCTTGCAGGCCTTTAACTCCATTCTGGAGGTAGCCAACTTCCCACTGAAGGAAAGAGCCAGAGAGATCCTCAACAAACTTTCTGTGGTCACCGCCCGGCGCAAAGTGGAAATGCGTGAACTGGAGGTGAGCCATGTTTTATACTAGCTGCATGGGCAGAGTAGTTTGAATGGTTACAGTGGTTTACCCCCCTTTTCAGACCCACCCATTTAAGACTTCCCACTTTTTAAGACTGTATTCTTCAGGTATTCTGTTCATAACATTCTGTAACTTTACTTCCATTTTCAAGACTCCCTCCTTCTTAAGACCTTCATCTTCAGAGATTGTGTTCATACCTCTGGAACTCTACTACCATTTCAAGACTCCCTCCTTCTTAAGACCTTCATCTTCAGAGATTGTGTTCATACCTCTGGAACTCTACTACCATTTCAAGACTCCCTCCTTCTTAAGACCTTCATCTTCAGATATTGTGTTCATACCTCTGGAACTCTACTACCATTTCAAGACTCCCTCCTTCTTAAGACCTTCATCTTCAGAGATTGTGTTCATACCTCTGGAACTCTACTACCATTTCAAGACTCCCTCCTTCATAAGACCTTCATCTTCAGAGATTGTGTTCATACCTCTGGAACTCTACTACCATTTCAAGACTCCCTCCTTCTTAAGACCTTTATCTTCAGAGATTGTGTTCATACCTCTGGAACTCTACTACCATTTCAAGACTCCCTCCCTTTGAAGACCTTAGTTTCTCACATATTTGGTGGTTTTGATAGAGGGGTTCTACTGTGTAACCATCCAAGTGCTGCCTATGTCTGGCATGCCAAACTAGTACCTTCAGGTGACCCTGAGAGAGAAAAGCTCAGGATCGCAGAAAAAGCAGAAGAATGAGTTATCGTTGAGTGGCACAGGTATGAATCTCTTGATAATTGATACATATGAGGCTCATTGCATAACAATAACAATAACAATAACAGCACTTTATTGTCCATTAAAATATTACATAAAAATGGAAATTTTTCTTCGGCACACCCTGTCTGCCTGTAAACGATTATAACAACAATTGTATAGGACGACACACATAAAACATAAAACATAAAAGGGATACAATCAAATATGATATTGCACTATGTAAATTTACCCTCTCATATCACAGGAGTTGGGTTTCACAGCATAGAACGAATCTCAAATGTTTACTATTATTTCAGTGTGTGATGTCATTTCCATGGGGCTAAATTGGGAGACAGCCGAACAGGTTTTGATTATTTCATTGCAAAGAAAAATTGGAAGCTACAAAAATATTGGAGGAGTTTTGGTTAAATGCTTGGTTTACATGTGGATGGCTTGCTGATTATTTGAAACACAATTTTGTTATGAGCCTGTGATGTTTTGACTGTTGTTATAATTTTCTGTTGCTTTTGCAGATCAGAAAGAAAGAGGTTGACCTGGTGGCCAAACCTTCTAACTCTGGTGTAAGTTGGATTCATTATTTTTTCTCCCCCTGTTTGCTGGATTCTGCTTGCATTCATTTCTCTGTCGTAAACCTCGGGAATTTGCTTTGCGATTTGGGTAGGGGTGAAACTCAGTCTTGCACCAGTTGAGCCTACTCATTGACAGATATGCATATGACGTATACTCGTATACTCGTAATTATGGTTTTTGTTAAATTGTATTGCTGTTGCTGTTGTTGTTGTGTGAGTGAGTTGTGTGTTGGCAGACTTGACTGGACGGATGACTGTTTGCGTTAGTGAGACTGTGATCATACTCATAATAATCATACTCACTTATTTTCTTATGATGTTTTTATTTTTTATTATGCATTCTTATTCTTTTGATTGGAAATGAGTATTGTTACAATATAATTTCCATATGGATTAATAAATTTGAGTTGAGTTGAGTTGAGTTGAGTAATGTATTCTGGGATTATGACCTATCATGGCAGATGACAGATGCGTAGCCATGCATGATTAGCTTTAGGTATGTTTGTGTGGTGATAGTGGCGATGAAGGGGAGAGAGGGGGGGGGGGGGGGATGGATCACGGAGAGAGAGAGCCTAGATCTCATCGATGAGAGCACCACCAAGACTAGAATCAAGCATTGATCACTAACGCAAAGAAAGCAGACATGAACAAGGATTGACTGCATGTTGAATCATGAAAAAGGAATTGTTTTATCAGTGTTAGTTTTGTGTGCTCACTGTTAAAATAACAGATTCTGAAACAAATAGTCATAAATAATTTGCCAAAATCTCTCTGGGGCATGGAAAATTATCCGTTGTAATTTAATGCTGTATAATTGCTGTTTTGTGCAAGCGATAAGTGGCCAGTAAAGTGTTGTCTATATTGTGTTTTATTGTTGCACGTTTTCATGCACCACAGAGCAACCAGGTGTACATTATAATATTTGTTCCCCCAGGAGGAAGACATGGGAGAAGGAGACGACGATGACAACTTCAACAAGGAACAGCCTTCCATTACCGGCAGTCTGGGTGAGAAGCAGTTAAAGTCCAGTCAAACCTTCCTTTAAAGACCCCCCGGTTTAACATTCCCCCCTTTTGCTACCAGCTTGTCTCACAATTTCTCTTCATAACCTCTCTAAATGTATCCCCACTTTAAGACTCCCACCTTTTCAAGACCTGATTTTCTCACATATTTGGAGGTCTTAAAGGGTGTGCAACTGTTTTGTGGAGTTGGGGTGATGATTTAACACTGTTTTGTCTCACAATTTCTCTTCATAACCTCTCTAAATGTATCCCCACTTTAAGACTCCCACCTTTTCAAGACCTGATTTTCTCACATATTTGGAGGTCTTAAAGGGTGTGCAACTGTTTTGTGGAGTTGGGGTGATGATTTAACACTGTTTTGTGGAGTTGGGGTGATGATTTAACACTGTTTTGTGGAGTTGGGATGATGATTTAACACTGTTTTGTGGAGTTGGGGTGATGATTTCACACTGATTTGTGGAGTTGGGGTGATGATTTAACACTGATTTGTGGAGTTGGGGTGATGATTTAACACTGTTTTGTGGAGTTGGGGTGATGATTTAACACTGTTTTGTGGAGTTGGGGTGATGATTTAACACTGTTTTGTGGAGTTGGGGTGATGATTTA